>NW_022154782.1:0-72884 GCF_001633185.2 Quercus lobata
AATAAAGCTAAAAAAAAGTACAAAGGGCTGCAGTTAGTGAGCACCTTACGGTGCCTATTAACACAACCCTTTTTCTAACACCTCACTTAGAGGCTGGGGCTGGGGGTTGAAGTTGAACTAATTGATACTTCGGAACAGGGTCTAATGATATTTGTAAAAGTGTTTGTTTTTAGCATAGTCTAGTGTATTTCAAAAATTGAGGGATAACAATGAAATCATCTAAATATTATTATGAGTAATTCATAATAATAATAAAGAAATTAAAAAGGTTCCTCTTTATCTCATGTGAAGTTTGGGAGGGAATGAAACCTCAACTCATTTTCATTAAATTTTGAAAACATGTTGTAATAAACAGAAGGAGGATGCTATTGGAGGAGGGTAAGCAAAGGTAAAAGCCACGTGAGGGACACGTGCTCATTAGGAAGGGTTTCTACTTTCTTTCTAGTTAAGTCGATTTTATAAACCCAAAACCTCCCCATTTAAAATCCTAAATATATTGAGAGTCTAGCAGCTCTCAGTCTCAGGTGAGGTCCCAGAGCCAGAGTGGAGAAGTAGAAAGAAACGGTGGCGGAGTGATCGGAGTAGAGATGTGGTTCGTCGGCGGACTGTTTAGTAGGAGTAGGACTGCTACTAGTAGTGGTAGTGGTAGTGGTAGGTTGATGAATATGATGAGTAGTAGTCTGGTGAGGCATTTCTCTCGAAAAAGGGGGGAGAATCTTCGGAAGATAAATCCGAAGGTGGCGCCACAGGAGGCATCTAACATAGCTCAAGACCTCTACCGTCTCATCAACCAACGCGGCCCTCTCACCATCTCTAATGCTTGGATTCAAGCCCAGGTCCTTCCTCTTTTCCTCTTTCCTCTTTTCCCTCTTTTTAATTTTTTTCATTGTCATAATTGATAATACATCTCCTATTTCTATTTGAATCGAACACCTCTAACAATATTAAATACATTGTTTTTGTTATATTTTTATTTATTATGGTATAATTGAAGATATTGTGTCTTGAATGCGGGTAATTTCTAATTGGAAATGCCACTAGAAAATGAAACCTCACCAACCTGCATAGCCATAGATGCATATTCACATCTTGTACCCTGCTCCTTCCTCTCAAAAGGGAAAAGAAGCTTGCATTGTTTCATTCGAGCTACAGCCTACAGCTCATTCCCCTCTATTATGCTGCATAACATTATATCAAATGAATCTATTGTTTAACAGGTTTTAATTACTAAATATTATATATATTTTTTCTTTTCTTACTCGAATTACTTCATTTTCATTTCTGTTCATTTACTGCTTCACAAAGTTCTAAGACCTTTGTGCTTGTGGACGTGAAAATAGAACCAAAACATATACCACCATGTTCATGTCTTAACTGACGTATCCAATAGCTAGCAGAATATTTACAACATTAACTTTTTTTTGATAAGTCGAATATTTATAGCTACTATGAATTTTGTTTTGAATGTATAAATTATTTTTTGCGTATTAATCATAAGTGTGTGTATAAAATAAGTCAAGAGCCTTGTCTTAATTGGCACCTCTTGATGTTTCCAATGGAGACGTTTAGGGTTCAAATCCCCCCACCCTCAATTATTGAATTATTAGGGGAAAAAAAAAAAAAAAAACCCTGATCATGAGTAGAATAAATGTATTGATAATTGAAAATAGACTTGTAGATATAGAGATTTCTCAATTGCAGAATACCGATTAGAACTTTGATTCACAAACATCATGAGCAAAACTTTGTACCTCTACCAAAATCCATCCTCACTCTTTGTCACCTGTGTTATAGTTGAGATGTTCCTAGTCAAGTTAATTACACAGACTAACTTTTCATTTGTTTAAAATAAAAAGAATGAAACACACTCTATCAATTTTGTGTTTGAAAAGGTTTTATAATTAGACAAAATGCACTAGAACCATATAAATTTTGTTGTCTTTGTTGTTTTGAGGGTCAAGAACTAAGCATGGTTAAATTGAAATATCTATTTTTCGTTATTGTTTCTTCTTTGTTCTTGTGTTTCCTGTCATATACAGCCCATGTACTTTGGCGCACTCTTCTCTGATTTTTAGTGAAAAAAAAAGGCTAAAATGCAAAACTCACCCTTTAGGTTTCACCATTTTTCATTTCAGTCCTATAAGTTTGAGTTTTATCATTTTAGTCCTCTAAGTTTCATTCTTTCCTAATTAAGTCTTCTGTTAATTTGCTGTTAATTTTTTCCGTTAACTTACCATGTTATTCAAGATCCAACCCAATTAAGTCCTTTGTCTTCATCTATGTTATTCAAGATTCTTATCTGACCCGTTACAGCCCTCATATTCTTGACTGTTTCTGCTACATTTCCAGACCCAGATAAATCCCCTTGAATCCTTATCATAGCCGCACCTTCTCTTACTCTGCTCAATGCTTCTCCGTGGTTTTCACACCCAAAAACAAATGGGCAACAAAAGTTGTGCTTGTTAATGAAATTGTCCTCATCTGCAAGAGCAATAGCTTCGCTCTCGTCGATGTAATCGATCCCAATGGCTTCAAGTATCTGGGCCTCGATGAAATGGCCGAGCCGGGCATTGACCATTATGGGGATCAAAACGATGTGCTTGATTTCCTTGATGAGAGATGGGTCTGGCATGCAAGAAATGCCTCGTTGAGATGGGTCTGACACAATGAGACAACATGCACCAGCTTGTTCGGCGATCTTGGCTTGTTCGGCATTTGTGACTTCGACAATGGCTCTGCTGTGTAGCATTTGGGTTAGCCCAGCCTTGAGGGAAAATGGTTTTTCTTGGCATCTGTGATGGCGATGCTATTGTAGATTGTGACGGCACCTTCTTCAGCCATCGCACCAGGTGTTTGTGAAATTGTCTGGACCAAAAAATGATTAGAAAAGAATAGGAAATGAGAAACAAGGAATGGTTGGCTTTTGGTAACAGAAAAAAAAAAAAAACAACGCCTTTTTGGTAAGTTAACGGTAGAAATTAATAGCAGGTTAACAGAGGATTTAATTGGGAAAGAATGAAACTTAGAGGACTGAAATAACAAAACCCAAACTTATAGGACTGAAATGAAAAATGGTGAAACTTAGAGGGTTAGTTTTGCATTTTGGCCAAAAAAAAAAGTCATTTCCACTATCACAGACAAACCATTATGAAGCTACTTAAATCACACGCTTGTTCATGAAACATTTAAACATATTTAAGCTATGATTTTAACTCTTAAAGAGTGGTTTGAAGTTGGTTTCATTATTAAACAAGTTTTTTTTTTTTTTTTTTTCCTCCTTTTTGAAGCTGCGTTTGTTCATGATTCTTGGTTTATATTAGCCCTAACTTATTCTTTAACTCCTAAACTTCACTTGTTTCAATTCTTTTTCCATTTCACACTTCTCCAATATTTGTCTAACATTAGTATCTATATGGATGGTGTAACACTTTATAAATCTTGTGTTACCATCAAGATTGACCTTTTCTTCCTTGTATAGTACTGCTGATTAGACTCATTCTTTAGTTGTTATATATAATGCCAAAGACAAAATATGACTTTATGACTAGCTCTTTTAGTAAAATTCAAGTTATTAAAAGGATTTTTGTAACCTATTTTGATGGTTATGACACACTAAAATTTGTATAATCTAAATGTGGTTTATGTTCGTCTATGAATCAATTGAGGATCCATAGCCAATCCCAAAGCCTTTTTGTTGTTGTTGTAATTGTAGTTAACTTTCTAATGTTATTCTTTTGCAATTTATGTGCCTATGGATGTATGGACAATCATTTGAATTAATTGACACTGCACATGTCCTTCGTTTACTGAGCCTGGGATGAGATTTTTTTTACTGTACTATGCCATGGAATAATTATGTTGCTACTAACTTGCTAACTTTGGATTGTGCACAGGGCACCTGAGGATATATAGATCATCTGTGGTACATCATAATATGTTATTGAAATATGAGTCACAGATAGAGGATAATCATATGTTCTCGAAATGAGTCACTTATATGTTGTTCTTTTAAAAAAATGTATATGGGAAATTATATCTGCTTGTGTAAGCTTTATGTTTTTGATTAGGTTTGATTTTTCATTACAGGAATCTGGTATTAGTGGATTGAACAGCAAGACACACTTGAAGCTAATGCTCAAATGGATGAGGGGGAGGAAGATGCTGAAGCTGTTCTGCAACCAAATTGGTTCCAACAAGAAATTTCTGCTATGTACTTTGCCAGAAGACCCTCAAATTGCACAGTTTATTAAAAACTCAGAACTGAAATCGCAGACTGAGAAGCCTTCCATAAAGAGGAAGAGAAAGCAAAAGAAATAAAATGTATGTATCCAGACCTACTTTCATCCGGAGTTGGTATAATCCGTGGTAACATGAGTGCTTCCTTCAGTTGATGTCTTGAACATGTTTTTTGTATCAAGATTGCTGTCTAAAGCTGTTTTGCTAGTTCGTTAGGCTTTTGTATGCTGCCCAATTTGCTTCTTTCCCATTTTCTATGTAGTTGGATCCAATATGGATTGTTAAGATACAAACTATTGATTTTCATGTTTTGGTGGGATTGGGAACAGAGAAATTTGGTTATTGAGAAATTTGGTTCAAGCCTAAACTTGGGCTTGGGTTTGATTCGATTGCTAAATAAATTTATATAAACAAGCTTTTTCTTGAACCAAGCCCCAGCTATTTATAAATGAGTCGGTTTAACTTCCATTCTAAAATATTCTCCTAATGAATAGGAGATTGTGGTTTTCGCTTCCCTAATTAAATTCAACTATGTGATTGTATTTTGGCCAATACACTATAAAATAAAATATCTAATCTTCTCACAAATTAACTTCGATTATATGTTTCTCAAAAAAAAAAAAAAAAAAAAAAACTCCTCACAAATTAACTTCGATTATATTTTTCTCAAAAAAAAAAAAAAAAAAAAAAACTCCGATTATATGACTCATAAGTCAATATAGCCACTAATTTGAGAATCTAGATATGTACGTTAAGTTTTTTGTCTGCAATAAAGAAGTTATTAACCTCAAGTTTTGCTCAATAATGCAGGTTGGCAAATTATTTGCCAAATAGAATTGTTTCAAACTTATATGGAAAAATAACCTCTTTTTTTAACTCAGTTTCATGCCACATCTGCTGGTGTGGTTGTTGTTTATGTAGTGTTTGTAAAAATAATATTCATCTGGATCTTGACTCTTTATGAGGCGAGATGCATGTAAATAGATTTAGTTCCTCTCCCATTTCCAAAATCTCTCTCTCTCTCTTTGTTAGCCACTAAAATTGCCACCTAGAGCCACTATTTCATGCTTTGAAGGTACATCTCAAAGTCTAGCTCTGTTTTTTTTTTTTTTTTTGTGTGTGTGTGTGTGTGTGTGTGTGTGTGTGTGTGGTAGAAAGACGATTCTATAATATTATATTGTAATGGCAGATTCTTTAATAGAATCTGTAATGACCTTGTTGTTTCTCCTTAGTTTTTAAATCTCAAAGTCTAGCTCATATCCACGTCTCTCATTCTTTGCTTTTGTAACTAATGCCTTAGATTTTAGATGATAAAAAACACTATTCGAAGTGTTGGTTTTGATAAAGTAAACCCATTGATTTTATATATAAATTAATGGAAATGTAAAAGGAGGTTTTTAAGGTATGGGTTAGCATTTGAGATGGTTTTATTGATTGTATGTTTACAGTTTATGAGACCTGAAGAATGGAATCAACCGCCTTGAAGAGGCGAGTTTCATTTAAGCCAATTTTGCTTCTTTCAGAAATGAGTTTTAACAAAAGACGCTTTACGTCAAAGACTTAAGTATTGATCGGCAATTAGAGAATTCATAATGGCACTACTACCCTGGAAACTAGTGTCGAATGACTCGAATATCATTTCAACTCTTGAAGAGTTGAGATATACTTTCAAGTGGCTCTATCAAAATTAAAAAAATCAGTTTATTTTACTATTCAGCTTATTTTTGTTACTATTTATGGGTCTTATTGCACTTTTTGATACTATTTATGGGTCTCACGATACTATATCATCTAATTTTTATCTTTATCAACAGTATTTTTAGCAAAAAATTTTCAATTTTAGCAAAATAAGTGGATTTCAAATAGACTATTTTAAAAATCCACTTGAAACTTGCTTCTTAAAAAGTTGTGATCTAAGTGAATCATTTTTAAAAAAAATTTATTTGGAGAAGCGCTTTGTATCTTTTCCAGTGGGTTTTGTGCTCTGTTGTTCACGGGATGATCCACAAACCTCTTTTTTCACCAAAACTTTCATTAAAAATGGGTCCCATGGCACTATTTACACATTTAAAAATTATTTTGTTACAGTATTTTCAATAAAATAAACGGTATCCAAACACACCCTTACTCTTCTTGAAGAATTAAAATTCAAGGAAAGACTCAAATTGCAAAAAGAGATTATTTTCTAATATATAAATTTAATATAATCTTATTTGGCAAAATAGTTCGAAAGCAATATTATTGAGCAAAATCGTCGAGTTATTGAAGAGAAGCTATGGCTGTATGTAGAGAAACCAATGTTTTGGCGCGCTTTGAAGAATTAAAATTCAAGGAAAGACTCAAATTGCAAAAAGAGATTATTTTCTAATATATAAATTTAATATAATCTTATTTGGCAAAATAGTTCGAAAGCAATATTATTGAGCAAAATCGTCGAGTTATTGAAGAGAAGCTATGGCTGTATGTAGAGAAACCAATGTTTTGGCGCGCTTTGACTCATTTGAATTCTGTAATAGGAATAGTCCCATAGCTCCACCATTCCAACTCAAAAGAGGTCACTGCCTACGTAGTAACGTCGCTAGTCAATATAAGTAATTTGATCTTTTTTCATCATGATTCTTGAATAAATAATTTCATTCATATTAAAAATATAAAAAATAAATAAATATTCAAGGTCATCAAGGAGGTCACTGCATACGTAACGATAGAGTCACTAGTGAAATTTTTAAATTTGTGGCTGCCTGACAGGGGAGATGAGATGACCATGGTCAATAGCACTCAAAATGAAATAAATCATTTCATCTTTTTTGGTCTGATTAGATAATTCTTTGATATTAAAAGCCTCTTGAGTTCATTTTGTTTAATTTGACCCATTCTTCTTTTTTATTTTATTTTATTTTATATATAGAGGCCTGTTTTTAATGATTGTGCTCTTTATTGAGTCCAAGACACCTATTGGTGTTTGGTGTAAGCAGAGATTAAATTCCAAATTTCTTATTCAATTATTAGAAATTTTACTTTTTTTTTTTTTGGGAGAAGACAAAATTTTACTAATTGAGTTAACTGGAAATCATCATTTTATTTATTTATTGTTTAATTCATTTTGGGGTGCCCAAAAAATTATTCATTTAGACATTATTTTCATAACCTACCTTTTCATTTAAGTTTAAATTAAAATAGTAATTTTGATAATTTTTTTCTTAATTAATTTAAAGGATAATGTATTGTAATCCTGGATTTTCTAGAGTTTGACAAACAAAATAGAGCGAGAGAGCAATATTATATAACATATTCTTAGTATTAATAAAACTAAAGTTAACCTATCTATATTGGATTCTAAAAAGACTGATTCTAATTGGAGAGGTAAAAATCGAACGTTTTCGAGTGTATGGTAAAGAGCCGTGGAATCATGTCTATCTATAAATAGTAGAGCGAGGAGGGGAGGTTGTTTTCATCCTCGTACTATCTCTATCTATCATTCTTATTCTCTGTCGAATTTCAAATAGTAGAGTGAGAAGAGGTTGTTTTCATCCTCGTACTATCTCTATCTCTATCTATCATTCTTATTCCCTGTCCCTCTCCATACATATATATACTTCCTTCATCAATCTTGGTAAGCCAAACAGTCTCATCTTTGCTAATTAAAAGTAGCCGTTATCTAAACTCTATAATTCTATTTTCTAAAACGACCAATAATTTTCATAGCTGGTTTTGAATTCGATTACCTTTTTAATCATAGATATACAGTGGTTCTTGAACTCAATACAATACCATTTAACTTTTTTTTTTTTTTAAGGTAGAGAAGGTGCTATATATATATAAGCTAGTTTTGTCAGCTAATTTATTTTTATTTGAAGCAACATAAGGTGCATATTAGCATATATATATATATATATATAACCTTGATGGATTTCTTTCAGTCCCCCAATTATATTTTCCTTTGAGGAAACTGATGCTTTATTGCTTTATGGTAAAGCAGTCCACAACAATGAGCTCCTTGACTGCAAATGATGATTGCCTTGGATGGGCGGCAAGAGATGCATCTGGAGTTTTATCACCTTACAACTTCAGCCGCAGGTGTGTTTATTTATTCTTCGTTGAGGGGGGAAAAGATGATCGAGTAGAGCTTTTCAAGGAAATAAAACAAGAAAAAGCTTGCATGTTTATTCATCATTCATTAAGGGCACATTTGGTTGTCCATGAGTTTGAACACCGCCATTCATAACTTATTTTGACATACAAATCCATCATCTTGAATGGGACCATCAAAAACATCGAAGCCATCACTACAAGGGATGGGATAAAGCATTTCTACTTTCATTAAACTTTTTACGATGGTTGTGATTCTTGAATTGCCCATTGAAAATGTTGGATTTGTTTCCCGAAAAATTATAGAAATATGAGTGGCCAATCTGTTTAGCTCAAATTGCAACTCCTCCCATTGTTAGCGTAAGGTGGAGGAATGAGGTCGCCCATTCAAGACTTATCAGGTGCATGTGTAAGTTAAGTATAGGCGTCAAATGTCATAGAGTAACCAGTTCTTGATTTGTCTATGCATTAGTAGCAAAAAATTTACACCTACCTTCTTCGGCCTTTTCTTAAATGGCCAATGTGTGTCATCTTTTTTTAAGAAAATGTTTGTTTAAGCATGCCTTGCAGGTCTTGCTTGCTTTTGTTTTGCTTGACGTGATGGGTACTTGACGTGATGAATACCTTCTTGAAGTACAAGTATATAATAAACAAAAGAAAAGAAAAATTATATTTGCTTGAAAGATGGATAGCCTTCTCTTTATACATTATGTTATTTGTTGATGTGTTTTTATTCTCTTTGATGTCCATAAAGGTAATGATTTACTTAAGTGAGTGACAAAATGTAAGCAATTTGCTCAAGTTTATGAAATATTAAAATTTTTATAGAGAAGTTAATCCATGTGTTAATTTTTTATATCATTAATTAGTTGACAATAATGATCTTATACCTGAGTTCCCATATGATTTGAGATCTACAATTAAAAAATAATTGAAATTTGCTTCATGAATTGTGTTTTTCTTGGTTATATGATTTTTTTAATATTATGTTCTGATTAAGAATTAACTTGGGAAATTTTATATATACAGGGCTGTTGGGAGTGATGATGTTTCAATAAAATTACGCACTGTGGAGTTTGTTATGGTGATGTAGTTTGGACTAGGAATAAACATGGGGATTCAATGTATCCTGTAGTGCCTGGGTAAGTGGACGAACATATGCTATGAGTAGTCCTAAATATCCTTGACCTTTACTTATATTTAAAAATAAATAAAAGTCTAAGATATATTCCTTGAACTGATATATTGTAATTGTACACCAGACATGAAATTGCAGGAATTGTGAAAGAGGTTGGTTCTAATGTTCATCACTTCAAAGTTGGTGACCATGTTGGAGTGGGAACCTATGTCAACTCATGCAGAGATTGTGAGTATTGTAATGATGGACTAGAAGTTCATTGCGTAAAAGAATTAGTTTACACCTTTAATCGCGTGGATGTGGATGGTACTATTACTAAAGGAGGATATTCCAGTTACATTGTTGTCCATGAAAGGTAAGTATTCTTTTATGCTACTACATACTCTTCCTTTAGTTTCCTTTACATACAAAATTCAAAGTTATGGACTAGGACCAATCCCTCCCTTGATAAAATTAATTGTTTCTGCAGAATGTATGAAGCTATCGCTCACATTTGCATGGTATTTACATCTAGGCCTCTGATGCACTTGCAAAACAAGAAGTCTAAGTTCATACTACTTGGATTATGTGCCAATTCATTTGATCATTTGTTTTGTGGAGGCATGGGCGGCGCCATGCATAGTTCAGGGGGTTCAAATGAACCCCCTGAGATTTTATTTTTATATATATAATTTTATTTTTGTTATTTTACCCTCCTAAAATAAAAATTTGAACACTATGACCCTAAATTTTTTAAAACCCACTTGAAATAAGTTTAATTATGATTCTCTTAATAATGTTTTGATCTTTTTAAACACAAAAAAAGGCCTCACAATAAACCAATTTTATCTAAAATTTGGGAGAAATAGTAAGCCCAACAACAAAAGTAAATTTTTTTTTTAAAAAAAAATCTTAAATCTTAAATAAAATAAAATAAAAACCATTTAGATCTTAACAAATTTGAAATAAACTAATAGAAAATACATAGTTTACCTTGTATATTTATAGTGTTTCTAAACAAACGTGTATAGTATAATTGTCTGCAATGTAAATCTTGCATTGATAGTACAATGTGAACGTATAGTTGTCCTAAACTAATAATTAAAAGTATTTTAAGTATTAATAATTAAAATTTACTTAACATAATTAACATGTTCATTACATTAAGAAAAAAAATATGTCAATTGAACCTGTAATTTATTTTTTATTCTACTACTAGTATGTACAATAGACAAATTTGTAAAAAGGAAATCGTGTAAACCGTAAGATTTATATTTTACCCAAGATGTATCTTCTTATTAACCCTTCTAGAAAAAAATCTTGAAGTCGCCATTGTGTGGAGGTGTTAAATGGAGGTTACTTTTAAAAAACCAAAAAAGGAAAAAATAAATTACATGGAAGTTGTAGATTTTAGTGTCCAGGTAAGGCTTCCCAGGGGCCAGGGGGCCTTTTTTGGCAGTTTTGCCAGTGACTAAACAGCTACAATATTCTTGTACATTGTTTTTATTTTTTGTTTACTTGGTATCAAAGCCTTTGATAAAGGAAATCAAGAATGGAAAATCGACATCAGTATATAAATCTTACTGATGGAGCCTGCATCTATACTTTGCATGCTATTGGGAAAAGGACAAAATTATGATTTCTTATTAAGGTTCCAGAGTAGTCAACAGGAACCATAGTTTCATGTCACAACTTAGAGCGTTTAGATTTGATAACTTATTCCGATAATTGACCTACTGACCTTATGCTTAAGGGACTTTAGCTGTTTTAAACACAGAATAAGCATATCAGTTTTGGTCATGAATATACAGGTACTGCTTCAGGATACCTGACAACTATCCATTGGCTTCAGCAGCTCCTTTGCTATGTGCTGGAATTACTGTATATGCTCCTATGGTGCGCCACAAGATGAACCAACCTGGTAAATCTCTAGGAGTGATTGGGCTTGGAGGTCTTGGTCACATGGCAGTGAAGTTTGGGAAGGCTTTTGGGTTGAATGTAACAATTTTCAGCACTAGCTTATCCAAGAAACAGGAAGCCCTGACCTTGCTTGGTGCAGACAGATTTGTAGTCTCGGCTGATCAAGAGCAGATGGAAGTAAATTTATATAATAAAACTTCTTAAAAAGCATTTGTTTCCCTGTTCACATAAGCACTATTGAAATCAATAACCTATCTTCAGGTTCTGTTAGATTGATGGTTATCTGGTTTTTGCAGGCCCTGGCTAAGTCATTTGACTTCATAATTGATACAGCATCTGGTGTTCACTCACTTGATCCATACATTTCGCTGTTGAAAACTGCTGGTGTTCTAGTCCTAGTAGGTTTCCCAAGTGAAGCCAAATTCAGTCCTGCAATCCTTAATCTAGGTACTCTGACAATTTTTGGATTTGAAGAGTTTCATGAACTCTTTTAGTTAGACAATGTTACCTTTCCAGGTTTTGAACACAACAATTTTAATGAACTGCATGCATTGACCTTTTTGCAGGTATGAAAACCATTTCTGGTAGTATAGTAGGTGGTACAAAGGTGACCCAAGAAATGATAGACTTCTGTGCTGCTCACAAAATTTACCCAAACATAGAAGTAATTCCAATTCAGTATGCAAACGAAGCTCTTGAGAGGCTAATAAAGAAAGATGTGAAGTACCGGTTTGTGATTGATATCGAGAACTCCCTAAAATGAAACTGCTAGAGAAACAAGGAATTCTTCTTCCCAATATGTATGTTCATATGGATCACATATTGATACTCGTAAAGCGTACTGTGATTGGCAAGTCTTCCTTGTTGGATGGTGGGCATTTACTTCCATCAAAAAGCACCTGGTGTTGATCTTCTACATCCTGCAAGTGTCTATCTAGCCTGAAATTACTGAAGGGTTGTTGAGTAGTGTTGTGACAGATAGTTTAATAAAAATGATGAGTATAGAATTTTAAATTACAATCCTTTCATATTTTTATCCTGTAGTCAACCTTAGCCATTAGTATTTAATTTACTTGAATGAGGGAGCGGTATGAGTTGTATTATTATTTTTTTAATTTCTTAATGAAATTCCCTTGCATTAAGGTCCATTTTCATTTTGTGGAATCATGACTTTCAAAGAATGAGAGGCTTTGGCTTAAAAGATCACAGGTTGCTTCACAAAAACAGTAAAAAGCCTTTAATAAAACAGGTGGTTACTTTCTATGGTGAGATCCGTGCAATCATGATTAGCTCGAATTACCTAATTTTAGAAGAAGAAAAAAAGTATTGAATCTGTACAGACCAGTCAGCCATGACCCAAGCTTCTAAATTTGCATACAGTTCATACTCCATGGTCGGAAAAATTCATGAGAATTGAGAAATTCTCCTACCCGCCAAAGAGCTAAGAAGTAAAAGCATTGCCCTGCTCATGGTTCTAACTGCTGGGCGAAACATGTGACTTTCTGATCTCGTCTCACCATTTATATTTTATAGATCGGAAGGTTTACCTTACGTGACGGGTTCTGTGGCAAGGTTCTGTGGCATCATGCAAGGTTCACCTAGCCCTTTGTTTTACACTTTTACTGGATGCCTAAATTGGCTGCCAGAAATCTCTCCCTCTCTCCTTTGATGGGGTTAGAAGGTATTCGCCTCTTGGTCCAGTGATAGACAAATATTATCAATATGTTTGAATTTTCACTAAATCATTTGCAATTTGTCTTACTTCATAAGGATATGCTGTACTACTTGAAATTGAAACAAATCCTTGGCTTCATATCAATATTAATATACAAGAGAAAATCTATTTTCTTTAGTTTGGTAGAGCTGCTTAACTACTATGAGAAAATCCCTGGGCGTTTCTAAGTAAAAAGTCGTCTAAAAATGCATAAGCTACTTCTCAAAATTGGCAAAAAGATAAAAGCACCTTTGCTTAGCTGGGAAACTATTATTTACTTCAAAGTAATTCCAGTTACTATCCACCTGCTGCTGTGTCAAAATCTCTGCACAGAAGTTTGCTTCCTGATATACTTATCATACTTCGAAAGGCCAGGATCTATTAAGCAAGCTCCTGCAATTGGACAAAGGCACAGGCAATTAGTAGTCAAATAATGAAAGACTAGAAAGAAGTCCCCATTAGGATATTCCTGTAGCTGTGTTCCCATGGAAAGAGTAGGCCTTAGGCCATAGCAGGCTGCCCAAAGTTTGGTTGCCAAGCTGGTGGCATGCCCTTAGTTTCCTAACATCAAGATCATCTTTTTCTTTTCACTTTCTCCCGAAGTTGTAATTAACAGAGAATTAATTAATTGTTTTTACTATTTTTTGTGCGCTATGAATATCATCTCATGCTATCAGCTTGATCATAATTTTGGCAAGTCCACATGTTTTTGGACTTACCAATTACAACTTCTATGGTCATTTATCTTCAATCTACAGTCAACCTTGGCAATTTCCTCCATCCAAAATGCTAGTTACAGGAAGTTTTATTCATGGGTTAAGTTTGCTCCTGTGCCCTAGAAACAAATTTATCCTGCCTTGCTTTTCTTTCTTCCTCTCATAAAATGTAAAACCTTCATTGACAAGCAAAAAACAGTAGTGAATCCATTTGATATATATACATGTTTCATCATTTAAGAGGTCTTCCTGGTATATTATACACACGTACAGTTAGACTTGACTAGGAGAAAGACCCTGCTGTCACCCCTTTCACTAGCTGATTGACAAAAAAACACAAAATGTTGTAACCATTTGTTCCATTCCTTTCACAACCCAACAAAAAGCATGACCAGAAATTGTTACATCTGGTCAAGTACAATAAGATTTCCTTAATATATATATCCACACCACAAGAAGAGTTGACATTATAGTTATATTAGTGGTCGAATAAGAAAAGACAGCATAGTACGTTGTATGTTAGTCATACATTAAGGCTAACAGAAGGTCCTGAGAACTTATCCAGCAAAAACTAAAAAGCACCTTTTGGTTCTTTTTACCTTTGGGTTGCTGTCATTTTGATCCCTCAAGAATGAAAAGTTGCAATTTAAACCTCCAATAGAATTGTTGTCAACGTAAACCATCTGTTAAAATTTGGATTACTTCCAGTCATTGTCATTTTATTTTATTTTTGATAGGTAAGAAAAAATTTATTCAAAAAAGGAATTCTTTATGCAAAAAACATAAAGCAGCCACAAATCACAAAAGAAACAGAAACTAATGCACGAAAGAAACGACTCTACAAACAACAGGAGAGATTCACTAGGTATGCGTTTGGCATTGGCTTAAAAAGCCAGTTTTTTTTACTATTCAGATTATTTTTACTATTATTCATGGGTTTCATTGCACTTTTTGATAATATTCATGGGTCCTACTATACTATTTCAGCTACCTTTTAGCTTTATCTACAATACTCTTAGCAAAAAGTTTTCAATTTCAGCTAAATAAGCTGTTCTCAAACAAACACTAGATGTGAGTCCCCAAACCCCAATCAAACAAGGTGCCAACAAAGGAGCCAAGCAGCTGATTGCCTGAACTCTCCACATCCTCAAAAGTGCAACTGTTGCGCTCCCTCCAAGTACACTATATCAAACACATCAGAATCAAATTCCAAATGTTGGATGAGGGTTTCCCCAACCAATTCTTCCATCCAAAATGAAGATCAATCACCTTTCTAGGGAAAACCCAAGAGATCCCAAAGGCTCAAAGGACAAAACACCACAACTGATAGGCCTTCTCGTAATGAATCAATAAATGGTCCATAGTCTCTCCACTATACCTACACATACAACACCAATCTACAATAGGGAAAGTGAAACCTCTCCTCCTCAAATTATCACCAGTGATAGTGAGTATCCTCCCCCAAGTCCATTCAGTTGCTGGCATTTTAACCCCTCAAGCAAGAAAAATTGCAATTTAAATCTCCAATAGAATCATTGTCAATATAAACCTTCTATTAAAATCTGTTAGTACTTAGTAGAGTGCCAATAAATACTCCAAACTAAGTTGTTTTTGGCAGAACAAATTAAAAAAATGTTGTTTTGCTACATTTATAGCTTACAGTTGATGAATCTTGATTAAAGGATCACAATGACAAAAATCCTAAAGTTGAAGGTTTTAATTGCAACTTCTGAAAATTGAGGGACCAAAACAACAACCACCTAAAATTTAGAGGAACCAAAAGGTATTTTAGTCTAATTATTACTCATTAAAAGCATCCAACCTCGAGCCTTGTATAACTTATGTCCTCTTAGAAGGGAGCTGTTGAAAGGTGGTTCTATATCATCCATGGAAAAGTATATGAATATGGAATCAAGTAAAATTTGAGTTAAATGTAATGGCAGGCTATTTCATAAAGTCATACACCAATATACTTCTTTTTATATGCAAAGAGTCTTGAACCCACAACCTCACCCTCCACCTTTTTTGACAAGAGGAACAGATAACATTTAAGTTGGAACTCATTAACATCATAAACCAATAAACTTAAAAGAATCTTGACTCTAATTTTCATTTTTTTTTAATTACTAAATCTTGACTCTAATCTTCATCCACAACATTGGTCATATCTTCAATGTTTTGCCATATGTTGGATGTGATCTTAAGAGACAAGAACACTAACCAACTCCAACTCCAGAAGAATGTTTTACATCAAATCACCACTCAAAGCCCCCTATGAACTTGGTCATTCTAGATTTATAGTATACGAGATGCAACTTTTGACAACATTTTAATTATGACACCACTACTAAGGTTGCTTAAAAAATTTAGGAGTGAGTTACACAATCATCATAACACATATCTTAAATGGAACATGAGCTACAATCTTCCACCCTTTAGATCCACCCGTTCCAAAGCAGGTTTCAAAAAATAAAATATAATGATCAACTAAACTATGAAATAATAAAATTACCTTTGTCATCTGATGTACTAAGCAATTCAGTCAATCTTCTCTTAATTGTCTAAGGCTCTTTGGCCAACATCGTCCTCCATTTATCCTTGAGATCTTCTGGAGTTCGACTCTTATGAAATATGTGACGACCAAGTTCCAAAATTTTCCTCCAGGGGACATTTTTTTTGGCTGAAGCTGAAACATGATGCACACCTTCCTGCAACATAAGAGTGCTTGATAAAGTCAGATGTCAATATGCCAGACATTTAATATCTCCCTCCCTCTCTCTTTTGAAAGACAGCTTCTAATCTCAGAATTCCAATTGTGCTCTCTCTCATTTTTCTTTTCACAGATCCTTGACTTAAGAAAAAAAAATTATACATGTTCTTATTTTAAGCCATCGTTTTCTTGTGCATACTATTTTCATACTTGTCTTGTGCCCCCTTGAGTGTCTAATGTACTTATTTATTTACCACCCAAAAACCGCCACTTTCTACCACATACTGGAAGAAATATATACACCCACAAATGGAAAAACTTTAGTGTACTGCTTAGCTCTTTCAAATTACATATTTAAAAAAATAATAATAAAAAATCTCTAATGAAAAAATTGGAATCAAACAGCAAAGATCATGGAAGTGGAACTTGGATACTATGGCAAAGAAGATAAAGAAATCCAGCATTATTAGGTTGTCATATCAATCTTTGTTTAAGTTTAGATCTCTTAGTGAATATCAAATATATTAACACTGCATGTATCCGGTCACACTATATCCATGAAAATTAATCTGTTCATATTTCCAAACAAGTGTTGCGATACCAAAATGAATTTATTAGAATGGATTCTTGATGTTTTCTATTATTAGTGAAAAAAACAGGGAAAATATACATAATAATCGAGCATAGCTCTAGACAAGCAGAAGCACTGTGTCCAAAAACATATACCTTTAACATATTTTCCTCTTCAGCTGTCCAAAGTAATCTCTTTCGCTTTGCAGTAGGAAAAGGCATTGTTGTGCTGCACGTAGAAAAGCAAATTAACTAACCAAAAATAGTTGGCACACACCAAACACTATAAATAATATTCACTCCAAATTTCCACACTCTCCAGATTAAACCTTATTTAGAAAAAGGAAAACCTTATATGACATGAATAACTCACAGTTGCTTAGTCGACACTTGAGGTTGTCTTGACTTTTTGGAGGCAGCATGTTTCTTATTCTTGGAGGTGACCTTTTTCTCTGTGGTGCTATTTTCCTGAGAGGATAATTTCCTTGGTGAATCATCATTCTGAGGGAAAGGCTTCTTTTGGGCTCTTTGTTTGATTCGGCATACTCGTGCTGCGAGTATTTCCAAACGCACCTTATTTATAAAGTACAAGAAGAAATAACTAATAATTTTTGTTAATAATTTTATTTATTTATTTATTTATATATAATTTTTTTAAAACCTTATTTTTGAAACATAATTATATTTTAACTAACTTTTAATAAATAAATAAATTTTAAACAAAAATTGCATCCAACATTTTACTTAAATCCACTTTTATGTTACTTTTTACCAAATAAACTAATTTTTTTAAAATAAATAAATTTCTTTATCTCACTTTTTACAAAAAAAATTAATTACCTGAACCCAAAAACTCATAAGTCTCTCTCACTGTCTCACAATCTATATTTGTTTCAGCCAAGACAAATTTCTGTTTTGATAGGAAAAAACTAAAATAGTATTTACTATCAGCCAAGACTTGAGAGTAAAGTAGTAACTAATAAATATCTTGGAGTTATAACAGAGCAAAGGCGAATTGTCAACTTCAGCACGAAATTCCAGAAATCAAAGTAACAGTAGTGTTGATAAGAGCCCCCTAGACCCAGAGGCCAAACACAGTAGCATGATACCCTCAAATATTTACTATAACAGAACAGCTCCACAGACCACAGTATAGTATTTACCACATATTATGCACTTACTACTTTCGATCGAGAAAAAGTTACTTTGGAGAGAAATTCGTATATTTTATTGGATTTTGTTAACGTGGACCACACAATAGTTTTTATTTTTGAATTTTTTTTTTGAAAATTGAAAAAGTATTGTTAACTTTTTCAAATATTGAGAAAATATTTTTAAAAATGAATGATTTAAGGACACACATTAATTGAATCCTATTTTATTAGGGTTTCCATGTTATATATTCTTAGGTCTTAGGATGTATATTAGTAAACTATTTTAGAAAATTTTTTATTAAAAAAAGAAAAAATGATTAATTGTTTTAACAGTTTTTTTAATTCTCCATTAAATTTTTTTCAAAATGGATGGTTAATCTAGGTGTAAATTTTAAAAATCTAATCGTTTGATTAAATCTTTTTATTTATCTTTATATTTACAAAATTTCAAGAACATAAAAAATAAATTTCTATGTCATCAATTCAATTTTTAAATTTTAAATTTTTATAATCTAAGATTTTACATAAAAAATAAGTTTAATGAGGGCGCGCTCCAGATGCCAAAGCGTCAGGAACATGCCTTGGGCAGTTAAAAAGGCACTGACGTTGGCAGAAGACAAGACGTGATAAGCCTAAGGTACGCCCGAAGACATCAAAATCCTCCTTTCTGTCCGAGGTGCCAGACAGCATAATTTTGAGGGGCTATTATGGGGTCATAGAGCCCAGTGATATACATCCACCTTTTGTATTGGGCCTGAGGCCCATAATCGCATATGAAAAAGACAGTGGTGATCATGGCAACCTAGGAAATCGTGCCGAGGACAACTCTGTCCTTGACGAGCCAAAGCCGAGATAGAAGAAAAGTGATTTACCAGCAAAGACAATCTTCCAAAGCATTCCAAGGAAAAATATAAGTACAACAAGTAAGCACATTAGAGCATGGCGGTAGAGCAATTCCAGGAAAAGTTGCTGCCTCCACATTAAATGCTCCACAACTAATACTCTGGTCGCATTCATGTGGAGAAGACCCCTGAATAGTACTGTCTTGGCAACCGCAACACACAAAAAGCCAAAAATGGTTGTCTGATGGGATAGGTACTTAAGTAAGGGCTCAGATGATCAACAAGTGTGGGATTAGGATGGTTTAGAGGGGACTATATAATGGGAGAGACCCTCCATGAGAAGAGGATCAGAGATTTTCCCAGAGAAAACACTGTAGCAATCTAAACTAACTTTGCAACCATTGTCAACTGTCACTCAAGAAATAATAAGTTGAAGCTCCTCGGACTAGTGCCAATGATTGAATTGCTTGCTCAAGTCCATATTTGTTTCACTTATTCATTCTTTAAATCATTTTCAACTGTTGTTACACTCATTAAAGTCCAGTTCTTCTACCCATTCTCTACAAATTTATTGTATTGGGCTTGCTGGGCTTGAATTCACTTATCCCTTAAGAATAGTGCTCAAACCCAGTCCCTACAATAGTCATATTAACTAAAACACGTCAACTCTCAATTTTTTAATCAACTTTAACTAATAAAAATTTTACCCGTTAAACTAACTGAAATTCAAAAAATTTATACACACTAAAATTACATTAAAACGTTGTCTTTACTTTTTTTAATGACAGCTTTTTTGTTTTTTTTTTTTTTTAACATCAATAACGGTGTTTGGACTTCGGATCCAAATTTTGTCCAAATTAAAAAAGTGCTCCGTTCTATCGTTTATTTTCAAAAAAATGTGCTCCATTATAGTGTGTGACCCGCCAAGGTCATACGAACGCTCTGACGAGAGAGAGAGAGATATGGCGTCTTGGTTTTTGGATTTGTAGAAATATGAAGGAATTGGGGACATGTGCTCCCTACTCCCTACCTACAATTCTGGAGAATGGCGGTACTCTCTCTCTCTCTCTCTCTCTCCCTGTCTCTTATTATTGCCACTTGTTGTTTGCATTATCACAATTCTTATTATTTTCTCAACAAATTACTTTCAATCCTTAATTTCCCAATCACCCTACTAAACTATGACTAGTTCAGTTTGGTTTGGCTACATCTGGGTTGGGTGTGTCTCTGCTCACAAAAACAGTGTATAAAATCACATGACATGTTCATTCACATAGAATAGTCACACAATTGTTTTTTAACCTTTTCTATGCTATAATTCGAAACATTTAAATTTCCTCATATTTTAACCATTCAAGCGTGCTTTGTCTTTGACTTTGACTTGCACCCAAACTTTTTTATAGAGCTTGCTTAATGATTTAGTGCTGATTCTTTTCTGAAACACCAAGTGTAGTAAAAAATAAATAAATTAAAACTTGTTGTCATGCATGATTTCTTCTAGTTTTAATAGCTTGACACCATATAGGGATATCCAAATAATTTTTATTTTGATATTTTGACACTGCAAAAGGATATTCAAATTAAAATCATGCAAAAAAAAAAAAAAAAAAAAAAAAACCTCCTTCAATTTACGTTTTTTCTTAAATTTTCTGTGACTGACTGACTGTGAGAGAGATAAAAAATTGGAATAAGGATGCCCATCTCAAAGCTTTTCAGGTTGACATATCATCCTTCCAGTCGATATTCAACTTTAAGAGCTTTCTGCAGCAGTGGCTTTTGGATTCAAATATGCGTACTTCGGTCCAATTATATGATCAAACATGCAGACAGCATGACAACAATTTGGATGAGCTTCAGCTTTCTTTTGATTTGTATAATTTGATCTAACTAGCATAAGTTGCTAGTGACCTCTGCACTTTTAATACCAATATTACCATGCTCAATTAGACTTGAACCTCATGGAATTGAGACCTACAAGATTGTGTCGAAGTCGTTTTTGTCCTTTGTTTTATGTGTTTAATCTTCCATTTCATATCTTTCTTTGTTATGCAAAAATTGTGTTTTTTGGTGCTACATTTTCAGCAGATTTTTTTTATTGCATCTTTGCAAAATACATTTTGATGTCATCACAAATAATTGTTAGTAAATATCTTATTCGTTTTAGTGCCTGTGATACATCCCTGTTTCCTACCCACATGAAGTTCAATCATGGGTTGTTTGATGATAAGTTTACATGTGTTTTTCAGGATGATGGCTACAAATTACATTGGTGCATTCTGTTTGACCAATCTTTTACTACCACTTCTTAAAAATAGTCCTGTGCCTTCCCAGATCGTGAATGTTACATTTTTTTACTCATCCAAATGGTAAAATTGGTTTGTAGTTATGTATGTGAACATGTTTCTATGAACAATTAGTGGTACATTAGGGAAAAACTAGTACACTTCTAATTATTGCCTGTGTACTACTTGCTCATCCTTGATTCTATGCCAATGCCATTACTTTGGCATTGGCTCTGAAATTGCTGTCCATTTCTGATACATTCAATCTGCCGATATGATGACGTTAGTTGGAAAAAAAGTGAAAAGAGAAAAGCAAAGAAAAGAGAAGTTAAAGAAGGAGACTTGTAAAAGAATGTTAGTGCTGGAAATTTTGTTTGACAGGCATATTGATGTGTCAAAGAGGTCACCAGGCTTAAGTTGTAATGTTTCATTAATATGGTAAATGAATGAATGTGCTAACTTACTAACATCTGACTGTTGCCTTAACTGAAAATGGCAAAAGAAAAGTGCATGCTGATTGATCCCTCAGGATAAGATATGCTATGATGGCTTTCCATTGAGCCAAAAAGATAAGATATGCTGTAATGAGAGTTCCTGCAATATCACCTTTTCCACATGGTGCTTGATGGTTTGTTAAATTTCTTTATAAGCAGGAATTTATAGTTAGAAGAGTTCAAACCCATAATTGCATCGGCTAACAGATTATTTAACACAAAATTCATGAACTCCTTGTTCTTCAGTTTTTAATTTGCAGGTTGACTAGGAAACTGTTTCGGGGAAGTGCTTCTCAAGAACAAAACCATATCCATGTGCTCGTATTTATGAGAATTCTAAATGTAAGATATAAATGCCCCACCAGATATATCAGACTACCTTTTATTTGAAACCTTACAAGTAGCACCCCATTTTTTGCCGTAGTATGCCTAGTGCTGTTTTCTTATGAGCTTCACCGACAACTTTGCTTGATGGAAAAGTATCATCGGGTCTCTGTCATGTATTGCGCTTTTTTTTTTCTTCTTCTTATGGTTTTTCATTTCTTTTCAGGCCTTGGTGTATCTTTGAACATATAATTATCACTAAACTTGCTTGAGTGCAATTTTTTGAATACATATTTATCATTTTCTGAGCTTTGTGCATTAAAAACTAGGATTGTATCCCTACATTTTCCCTTTTTTAACTCTTTGTACTCTAGATTTCTTGTCTTCCATTCTCGTACCATGTACAACATTTTTGCTTTTTAAGCATATTTGAGAATTTTTAGGTCTAACTAAATGCTGTCATCCATTATGCTTTTTCAAGATGTTCCACAATAATTTCCACCTCATTTTTGTTTCTGTTTTTGTTTGATTTGAAGTGCTGTGGATCCCGGAGTAGTGGAAACCAATATTATGCGAGAGGTTCCCTCGTGCCTTTCTTGTGTAGCATTTACATTTTACAGTCTTGAAGCTTCTCAGCCTTTTGCAATCACCTAAAAAAGGGATAAGCTCTGTTCTTGATGCAGCCCTTGTGCAACCAGTGAGTTTACTCCTCCTAATAATTTGTATTATAATTCTCAAACCAAAGTTGTTATGCAGGCACACCTTTTTTCGTTATATATATCTTAATCAAAGCTATTATGCCTACAATTTCATGTGTCAGTCCAACTCCAGTAGTTATATCAGCAATTTGATTGTACTGAAGCAATTGACAGAAATGTGGCATGCTAGAGTGTATTGTCTAATGCAGCTAGTTCTAATCTTGTACCTTGATATACATCGATAATTTCTGGAATATCTTAGATGCTCCTCCTATTTAGTAATATTAAGCAACTTATGCTGTGATAAAGCAGGACACCTTTTTTCTTATTTATGAACGTTGTTGAGGTAATATTTTCTTGAGACTCTTGAAATGCACCCATGTATTGTTTAGTGTGGGGTGGAAGTAGAACATCAATTTCTTGTGATGAGTTTTTGATTGTGTTCTATGGACAGATTGGATGGTAAGTGCCTCTCGTGTCTTTGGTGCTTCAAAGTTGAATTGGTTAATGCTCTTTTCTGGACATGCCTTGGTTTAATGGGTGGACACTCCAAGGCATCAAATATTTAGTGTTGACCGTTACTTGATAGTTGATACTGATGTCACATGGATTATATAACGGATATATTTTTCTGCTGATGAAAATTAGTGCCTGCAAATGGACCACTTTTGTCTGTTGCTGTTTGCGTCAAAATCTATAAGATTGACCTATGACAGGCTGTTCAAACCCACATATTATAGTGTTGAAGATTTCTATTACCCTGCATGTTTTCTTGAGTTAGTTTAGTTGGTGGGTAGAAAGCTTTTGATTGAGTGCTAACATTACTAACCTCTTGTTGTGGTTGATAACTTTTTTGATCTGGGTATGATTCTCCTTGCATGTGTGTTAGAAACATTTAGCTGAATTATTATTGAATTGGATTTTGGTGTAGTTTTATTGACTTTATGGAGGAAATCTTGGAATCCATGTCAATGTGTTGGTTACTGAGATAATTAGTTTGTGTTTATTTCAGGATATATCTGGAGTATACCTTTTCAGTGGAAAGGGTAGAACCATTAACTCTTCTGCACTTTCGCACAACAGCAAACTTGCACATGAACCTTGGACCACTTCATACAATCTGTTTATGCAGTCATAGCTTGCTGTTAAGGTTAAGGAAATTTCCACGTGAATATTTGATTGTAATAGGGAGGGAATGTCTTCATCAACGAAAAGCAAAGAGAAATAGCACGGATTTGAAATGGTGGCAGTTGCACGGAGTGCGGTTGATGGCCTGTTCACTTCTCAGTTTGTCAGTCCTTTTGCATCATGGATGTTGTGATAGATGCAGTCTTGCAGTTGCAGAGCTGTAATTGGAACTTGTTTATGTTATTTCTTTGCAAAAGCCTCGAGAGCTTTTCAGATATCATGGTTCTTTAAAAGTAAGATCAGAAAAGAAATGGTGGAACACAGCAACAGAAGCCAAATGGAGACATCGTTGTTCATGTTGTTTGTGGGAAATAGTGGAGACGTAAGTGGAACTTGTTTAAGTTTTGTGGGCTGAATATATAAAATGTTAACAACGCGTTTACATAAATGTTAATTGTTTTTGTTTCAAGACATATGAGAAAAGGAGGAAAGCCTCAAAGTGACTGCTGCTGCAGCAATATATATATGTAGATGATGCCATATCTTATGTGAATGAATGCATATGGATTGTAGTCTAAATAGAAAGGAGGAGGGAAAAAGAGGTAGGGGGAATTTTTGGCTAAAAGTATGGATAATATTAACAAGCACCGTGCAGTACTTGTTAATGTTGCACTTACGTGGGTCTTATTTGATAAAAAAAATGAAAAAAAAGCACATAAAACTGATCCTACAACTTATTTTAATATATTTTTTCTCTTCTATAAAATTGGTCCCACAATCTAAAAGCTGCAAAAATATGACATAAAACTGTAATAAAGCTAAAAAAAAGTACAAAGGGCTGCAGTTAGTGAGCACCTTACGGTGCCTATTAACACAACCCTTTTTCTAACACCTCACTTAGAGGCTGGGGCTGGGGGTTGAAGTTGAACTAATTGATACTTCGGAACAGGGTCTAATGATATTTGTAAAAGTGTTTGTTTTTAGCATAGTCTAGTGTATTTCAAAAATTGAGGGATAACAATGAAATCATCTAAATATTATTATGAGTAATTCATAATAATAATAAAGAAATTAAAAAGGTTCCTCTTTATCTCATGTGAAGTTTGGGAGGGAATGAAACCTCAACTCATTTTCATTAAATTTTGAAAACATGTTGTAATAAACAGAAGGAGGATGCTATTGGAGGAGGGTAAGCAAAGGTAAAAGCCACGTGAGGGACACGTGCTCATTAGGAAGGGTTTCTACTTTCTTTCTAGTTAAGTCGATTTTATAAACCCAAAACCTCCCCATTTAAAATCCTAAATATATTGAGAGTCTAGCAGCTCTCAGTCTCAGGTGAGGTCCCAGAGCCAGAGTGGAGAAGTAGAAAGAAACGGTGGCGGAGTGATCGGAGTAGAGATGTGGTTCGTCGGCGGACTGTTTAGTAGGAGTAGGACTGCTACTAGTAGTGGTAGTGGTAGTGGTAGGTTGATGAATATGATGAGTAGTAGTCTGGTGAGGCATTTCTCTCGAAAAAGGGGGGAGAATCTTCGGAAGATAAATCCGAAGGTGGCGCCACAGGAGGCATCTAACATAGCTCAAGACCTCTACCGTCTCATCAACCAACGCGGCCCTCTCACCATCTCTAATGCTTGGATTCAAGCCCAGGTCCTTCCTCTTTTCCTCTTTCCTCTTTTCCCTCTTTTTAATTTTTTTCATTGTCATAATTGATAATACATCTCCTATTTCTATTTGAATCGAACACCTCTAACAATATTAAATACATTGTTTTTGTTATATTTTTATTTATTATGGTATAATTGAAGATATTGTGTCTTGAATGCGGGTAATTTCTAATTGGAAATGCCACTAGAAAATGAAACCTCACCAACCTGCATAGCCATAGATGCATATTCACATCTTGTACCCTGCTCCTTCCTCTCAAAAGGGAAAAGAAGCTTGCATTGTTTCATTCGAGCTACAGCCTACAGCTCATTCCCCTCTATTATGCTGCATAACATTATATCAAATGAATCTATTGTTTAACAGGTTTTAATTACTAAATATTATATATATTTTTTCTTTTCTTACTCGAATTACTTCATTTTCATTTCTGTTCATTTACTGCTTCACAAAGTTCTAAGACCTTTGTGCTTGTGGACGTGAAAATAGAACCAAAACATATACCACCATGTTCATGTCTTAACTGACGTATCCAATAGCTAGCAGAATATTTACAACATTAACTTTTTTTTGATAAGTCGAATATTTATAGCTACTATGAATTTTGTTTTGAATGTATAAATTATTTTTTGCGTATTAATCATAAGTGTGTGTATAAAATAAGTCAAGAGCCTTGTCTTAATTGGCACCTCTTGATGTTTCCAATGGAGACGTTTAGGGTTCAAATCCCCCCACCCTCAATTATTGAATTATTAGGGGAAAAAAAAAAAAAAAAACCCTGATCATGAGTAGAATAAATGTATTGATAATTGAAAATAGACTTGTAGATATAGAGATTTCTCAATTGCAGAATACCGATTAGAACTTTGATTCACAAACATCATGAGCAAAACTTTGTACCTCTACCAAAATCCATCCTCACTCTTTGTCACCTGTGTTATAGTTGAGATGTTCCTAGTCAAGTTAATTACACAGACTAACTTTTCATTTGTTTAAAATAAAAAGAATGAAACACACTCTATCAATTTTGTGTTTGAAAAGGTTTTATAATTAGACAAAATGCACTAGAACCATATAAATTTTGTTGTCTTTGTTGTTTTGAGGGTCAAGAACTAAGCATGGTTAAATTGAAATATCTATTTTTCGTTATTGTTTCTTCTTTGTTCTTGTGTTTCCTGTCATATACAGCCCATGTACTTTGGCGCACTCTTCTCTGATTTTTAGTGAAAAAAAAAGGCTAAAATGCAAAACTCACCCTTTAGGTTTCACCATTTTTCATTTCAGTCCTATAAGTTTGAGTTTTATCATTTTAGTCCTCTAAGTTTCATTCTTTCCTAATTAAGTCTTCTGTTAATTTGCTGTTAATTTTTTCCGTTAACTTACCATGTTATTCAAGATCCAACCCAATTAAGTCCTTTGTCTTCATCTATGTTATTCAAGATTCTTATCTGACCCGTTACAGCCCTCATATTCTTGACTGTTTCTGCTACATTTCCAGACCCAGATAAATCCCCTTGAATCCTTATCATAGCCGCACCTTCTCTTACTCTGCTCAATGCTTCTCCGTGGTTTTCACACCCAAAAACAAATGGGCAACAAAAGTTGTGCTTGTTAATGAAATTGTCCTCATCTGCAAGAGCAATAGCTTCGCTCTCGTCGATGTAATCGATCCCAATGGCTTCAAGTATCTGGGCCTCGATGAAATGGCCGAGCCGGGCATTGACCATTATGGGGATCAAAACGATGTGCTTGATTTCCTTGATGAGAGATGGGTCTGGCATGCAAGAAATGCCTCGTTGAGATGGGTCTGACACAATGAGACAACATGCACCAGCTTGTTCGGCGATCTTGGCTTGTTCGGCATTTGTGACTTCGACAATGGCTCTGCTGTGTAGCATTTGGGTTAGCCCAGCCTTGAGGGAAAATGGTTTTTCTTGGCATCTGTGATGGCGATGCTATTGTAGATTGTGACGGCACCTTCTTCAGCCATCGCACCAGGTGTTTGTGAAATTGTCTGGACCAAAAAATGATTAGAAAAGAATAGGAAATGAGAAACAAGGAATGGTTGGCTTTTGGTAACAGAAAAAAAAAAAAACAACGCCTTTTTGGTAAGTTAACGGTAGAAATTAATAGCAGGTTAACAGAGGATTTAATTGGGAAAGAATGAAACTTAGAGGACTGAAATAACAAAACCCAAACTTATAGGACTGAAATGAAAAATGGTGAAACTTAGAGGGTTAGTTTTGCATTTTGGCCAAAAAAAAAAAGTCATTTCCACTATCACAGACAAACCATTATGAAGCTACTTAAATCACACGCTTGTTCATGAAACATTTAAACATATTTAAGCTATGATTTTAACTCTTAAAGAGTGGTTTGAAGTTGGTTTCATTATTAAACAAGTTTTTTTTTTTTTTTTTTTCCTCCTTTTTGAAGCTGCGTTTGTTCATGATTCTTGGTTTATATTAGCCCTAACTTATTCTTTAACTCCTAAACTTCACTTGTTTCAATTCTTTTTCCATTTCACACTTCTCCAATATTTGTCTAACATTAGTATCTATATGGATGGTGTAACACTTTATAAATCTTGTGTTACCATCAAGATTGACCTTTTCTTCCTTGTATAGTACTGCTGATTAGACTCATTCTTTAGTTGTTATATATAATGCCAAAGACAAAATATGACTTTATGACTAGCTCTTTTAGTAAAATTCAAGTTATTAAAAGGATTTTTGTAACCTATTTTGATGGTTATGACACACTAAAATTTGTATAATCTAAATGTGGTTTATGTTCGTCTATGAATCAATTGAGGATCCATAGCCAATCCCAAAGCCTTTTTGTTGTTGTTGTAATTGTAGTTAACTTTCTAATGTTATTCTTTTGCAATTTATGTGCCTATGGATGTATGGACAATCATTTGAATTAATTGACACTGCACATGTCCTTCGTTTACTGAGCCTGGGATGAGATTTTTTTTACTGTACTATGCCATGGAATAATTATGTTGCTACTAACTTGCTAACTTTGGATTGTGCACAGGGCACCTGAGGATATATAGATCATCTGTGGTACATCATAATATGTTATTGAAATATGAGTCACAGATAGAGGATAATCATATGTTCTCGAAATGAGTCACTTATATGTTGTTCTTTTAAAAAAATGTATATGGGAAATTATATCTGCTTGTGTAAGCTTTATGTTTTTGATTAGGTTTGATTTTTCATTACAGGAATCTGGTATTAGTGGATTGAACAGCAAGACACACTTGAAGCTAATGCTCAAATGGATGAGGGGGAGGAAGATGCTGAAGCTGTTCTGCAACCAAATTGGTTCCAACAAGAAATTTCTGCTATGTACTTTGCCAGAAGACCCTCAAATTGCACAGTTTATTAAAAACTCAGAACTGAAATCGCAGACTGAGAAGCCTTCCATAAAGAGGAAGAGAAAGCAAAAGAAATAAAATGTATGTATCCAGACCTACTTTCATCCGGAGTTGGTATAATCCGTGGTAACATGAGTGCTTCCTTCAGTTGATGTCTTGAACATGTTTTTTGTATCAAGATTGCTGTCTAAAGCTGTTTTGCTAGTTCGTTAGGCTTTTGTATGCTGCCCAATTTGCTTCTTTCCCATTTTCTATGTAGTTGGATCCAATATGGATTGTTAAGATACAAACTATTGATTTTCATGTTTTGGTGGGATTGGGAACAGAGAAATTTGGTTATTGAGAAATTTGGTTCAAGCCTAAACTTGGGCTTGGGTTTGATTCGATTGCTAAATAAATTTATATAAACAAGCTTTTTCTTGAACCAAGCCCCAGCTATTTATAAATGAGTCGGTTTAACTTCCATTCTAAAATATTCTCCTAATGAATAGGAGATTGTGGTTTTCGCTTCCCTAATTAAATTCAACTATGTGATTGTATTTTGGCCAATACACTATAAAATAAAATATCTAATCTTCTCACAAATTAACTTCGATTATATGTTTCTCAAAAAAAAAAAAAAAAAAAAAAACTCCAATTATATGACTCATAAGTCAATATAGCCACTAATTTGAGAATCTAGATATGTACGTTAAGTTTTTTGTCTGCAATAAAGAAGTTATTAACCTCAAGTTTTGCTCAATAATGCAGGTTGGCAAATTATTTGCCAAATAGAATTGTTTCAAACTTATATGGAAAAATAACCTCTTTTTTTAACTCAGTTTCATGCCACATCTGCTGGTGTGGTTGTTGTTTATGTAGTGTTTGTAAAAATAATATTCATCTGGATCTTGACTCTTTATGAGGCGAGATGCATGTAAATAGATTTAGTTCCTCTCCCATTTCCAAAATCTCTCTCTCTCTCTTTGTTAGCCACTAAAATTGCCACCTAGAGCCACTATTTCATGCTTTGAAGGTACATCTCAAAGTCTAGCTCTGTTTTTTTTTTTTTTTTGTGTGTGTGTGTGTGTGTGTGTGTGTGTGTGTGTGGTAGAAAGACGATTCTATAATATTATATTGTAATGGCAGATTCTTTAATAGAATCTGTAATGACCTTGTTGTTTCTCCTTAGTTTTTAAATCTCAAAGTCTAGCTCATATCCACGTCTCTCATTCTTTGCTTTTGTAACTAATGCCTTAGATTTTAGATGATAAAAAACACTATTCGAAGTGTTGGTTTTGATAAAGTAAACCCATTGATTTTATATATAAATTAATGGAAATGTAAAAGGAGGTTTTTAAGGTATGGGTTAGCATTTGAGATGGTTTTATTGATTGTATGTTTACAGTTTATGAGACCTGAAGAATGGAATCAACCGCCTTGAAGAGGCGAGTTTCATTTAAGCCAATTTTGCTTCTTTCAGAAATGAGTTTTAACAAAAGACGCTTTACGTCAAAGACTTAAGTATTGATCGGCAATTAGAGAATTCATAATGGCACTACTACCCTGGAAACTAGTGTCGAATGACTCGAATATCATTTCAACTCTTGAAGAGTTGAGATATACTTTCAAGTGGCTCTATCAAAATTAAAAAAATCAGTTTATTTTACTATTCAGCTTATTTTTGTTACTATTTATGGGTCTTATTGCACTTTTTGATACTATTTATGGGTCTCACGATACTATATCATCTAATTTTTATCTTTATCAACAGTATTTTTAGCAAAAAATTTTCAATTTTAGCAAAATAAGTGGATTTCAAATAGACTATTTTAAAAATCCACTTGAAACTTGCTTCTTAAAAAGTTGTGATCTAAGTGAATCATTTTTAAAAAAAATTTATTTGGAGAAGCGCTTTGTATCTTTTCCAGTGGGTTTTGTGCTCTGTTGTTCACGGGATGATCCACAAACCTCTTTTTTCACCAAAACTTTCATTAAAAATGGGTCCCATGGCACTATTTACACATTTAAAAATTATTTTGTTACAGTATTTTCAATAAAATAAACGGTATCCAAACACACCCTTACTCTTCTTGAAGAATTAAAATTCAAGGAAAGACTCAAATTGCAAAAAGAGATTATTTTCTAATATATAAATTTAATATAATCTTATTTGGCAAAATAGTTCGAAAGCAATATTATTGAGCAAAATCGTCGAGTTATTGAAGAGAAGCTATGGCTGTATGTAGAGAAACCAATGTTTTGGCGCGCTTTGAAGAATTAAAATTCAAGGAAAGACTCAAATTGCAAAAAGAGATTATTTTCTAATATATAAATTTAATATAATCTTATTTGGCAAAATAGTTCGAAAGCAATATTATTGAGCAAAATCGTCGAGTTATTGAAGAGAAGCTATGGCTGTATGTAGAGAAACCAATGTTTTGGCGCGCTTTGACTCATTTGAATTCTGTAATAGGAATAGTCCCATAGCTCCACCATTCCAACTCAAAAGAGGTCACTGCCTACGTAGTAACGTCGCTAGTCAATATAAGTAATTTGATCTTTTTTCATCATGATTCTTGAATAAATAATTTCATTCATATTAAAAATATAAAAAATAAATAAATATTCAAGGTCATCAAGGAGGTCACTGCATACGTAACGATAGAGTCACTAGTGAAATTTTTAAATTTGTGGCTGCCTGACAGGGGAGATGAGATGACCATGGTCAATAGCACTCAAAATGAAATAAATCATTTCATCTTTTTTGGTCTGATTAGATAATTCTTTGATATTAAAAGCCTCTTGAGTTCATTTTGTTTAATTTGACCCATTCTTCTTTTTTATTTTATTTTATTTTATATATAGAGGCCTGTTTTTAATGATTGTGCTCTTTATTGAGTCCAAGACACCTATTGGTGTTTGGTGTAAGCAGAGATTAAATTCCAAATTTCTTATTCAATTATTAGAAATTTTACTTTTTTTTTTTTTGGGAGAAGACAAAATTTTACTAATTGAGTTAACTGGAAATCATCATTTTATTTATTTATTGTTTAATTCATTTTGGGGTGCCCAAAAAATTATTCATTTAGACATTATTTTCATAACCTACCTTTTCATTTAAGTTTAAATTAAAATAGTAATTTTGATAATTTTTTTCTTAATTAATTTAAAGGATAATGTATTGTAATCCTGGATTTTCTAGAGTTTGACAAACAAAATAGAGCGAGAGAGCAATATTATATAACATATTCTTAGTATTAATAAAACTAAAGTTAACCTATCTATATTGGATTCTAAAAAGACTGATTCTAATTGGAGAGGTAAAAATCGAACGTTTTCGAGTGTATGGTAAAGAGCCGTGGAATCATGTCTATCTATAAATAGTAGAGCGAGGAGGGGAGGTTGTTTTCATCCTCGTACTATCTCTATCTATCATTCTTATTCTCTGTCGAATTTCAAATAGTAGAGTGAGAAGAGGTTGTTTTCATCCTCGTACTATCTCTATCTCTATCTATCATTCTTATTCCCTGTCCCTCTCCATACATATATATACTTCCTTCATCAATCTTGGTAAGCCAAACAGTCTCATCTTTGCTAATTAAAAGTAGCCGTTATCTAAACTCTATAATTCTATTTTCTAAAACGACCAATAATTTTCATAGCTGGTTTTGAATTCGATTACCTTTTTAATCATAGATATACAGTGGTTCTTGAACTCAATACAATACCATTTAACTTTTTTTTTTTTTAAGGTAGAGAAGGTGCTATATATATATATAAGCTAGTTTTGTCAGCTAATTTATTTTTATTTGAAGCAACATAAGGTGCATATTAGCATATATATATATATATATATATATATAACCTTGATGGATTTCTTTCAGTCCCCCAATTATATTTTCCTTTGAGGAAACTGATGCTTTATTGCTTTATGGTAAAGCAGTCCACAACAATGAGCTCCTTGACTGCAAATGATGATTGCCTTGGATGGGCGGCAAGAGATGCATCTGGAGTTTTATCACCTTACAACTTCAGCCGCAGGTGTGTTTATTTATTCTTCGTTGAGGGGGGAAAAGATGATCGAGTAGAGCTTTTCAAGGAAATAAAACAAGAAAAAGCTTGCATGTTTATTCATCATTCATTAAGGGCACATTTGGTTGTCCATGAGTTTGAACACCGCCATTCATAACTTATTTTGACATACAAATCCATCATCTTGAATGGGACCATCAAAAACATCGAAGCCATCACTACGAGGGATGGGATAAAGCATTTCTACTTTCATTAAACTTTTTACGATGGTTGTGATTCTTGAATTGCCCATTGAAAATGTTGGATTTGTTTCCCGAAAAATTATAGAAATATGAGTGGCCAATCTGTTTAGCTCAAATTGCAACTCCTCCCATTGTTAGCGTAAGGTGGAGGAATGAGGTCGCCCATTCAAGACTTATCAGGTGCATGTGTAAGTTAAGTATAGGCGTCAAATGTCATAGAGTAACCAGTTCTTGATTTGTCTATGCATTAGTAGCAAAAAATTTACACCTACCTTCTTCGGCCTTTTCTTAAATGGCCAATGTGTGTCATCTTTTTTTAAGAAAATGTTTGTTTAAGCATGCCTTGCAGGTCTTGCTTGCTTTTGTTTTGCTTGACGTGATGGGTACTTGACGTGATGAATACCTTCTTGAAGTACAAGTATATAATAAACAAAAGAAAAGAAAAATTATATTTGCTTGAAAGATGGATAGCCTTCTCTTTATACATTATGTTATTTGTTGATGTGTTTTTATTCTCTTTGATGTCCATAAAGGTAATGATTTACTTAAGTGAGTGACAAAATGTAAGCAATTTGCTCAAGTTTATGAAATATTAAAATTTTTATAGAGAAGTTAATCCATGTGTTAATTTTTTATATCATTAATTAGTTGACAATAATGATCTTATACCTGAGTTCCCATATGATTTGAGATCTACAATTAAAAAATAATTGAAATTTGCTTCATGAATTGTGTTTTTCTTGGTTATATGATTTTTTTAATATTATGTTCTGATTAAGAATTAACTTGGGAAATTTTATATATACAGGGCTGTTGGGAGTGATGATGTTTCAATAAAAATTACGCACTGTGGAGTTTGTTATGGTGATGTAGTTTGGACTAGGAATAAACATGGGGATTCAATGTATCCTGTAGTGCCTGGGTAAGTGGACGAACATATGCTATGAGTAGTCCTAAATATCCTTGACCTTTACTTATATTTAAAAATAAATAAAAGTCTAAGATATATTCCTTGAACTGATATATTGTAATTGTACACCAGACATGAAATTGCAGGAATTGTGAAAGAGGTTGGTTCTAATGTTCATCACTTCAAAGTTGGTGACCATGTTGGAGTGGGAACCTATGTCAACTCATGCAGAGATTGTGAGTATTGTAATGATGGACTAGAAGTTCATTGCGTAAAAGAATTAGTTTACACCTTTAATCGCGTGGATGTGGATGGTACTATTACTAAAGGAGGATATTCCAGTTACATTGTTGTCCATGAAAGGTAAGTATTCTTTTATGCTACTACATACTCTTCCTTTAGTTTCCTTTACATACAAAATTCAAAGTTATGGACTAGGACCAATCCCTCCCTTGATAAAATTAATTGTTTCTGCAGAATGTATGAAGCTATCGCTCACATTTGCATGGTATTTACATCTAGGCCTCTGATGCACTTGCAAAACAAGAAGTCTAAGTTCATACTACTTGGATTATGTGCCAATTCATTTGATCATTTGTTTTGTGGAGGCATGGGCGGCGCCATGCATAGTTCAGGGGGTTCAAATGAACCCCCTGAGATTTTATTTTTATATATATAATTTTATTTTTGTTATTTTACCCTCCTAAAATAAAAATTTGAACACTATGACCCTAAATTTTTTAAAACCCACTTGAAATAAGTTTAATTATGATTCTCTTAATAATGTTTTGATCTTTTTAAACACAAAAAAAGGCCTCACAATAAACCAATTTTATCTAAAATTTGGGAGAAATAGTAAGCCCAACAACAAAAGTAATTTTTTTTTAAAAAAAAAATCTTAAATCTTAAATAAAATAAAATAAAAACCATTTAGATCTTAACAAATTTGAAATAAACTAATAGAAAATACATAGTTTACCTTGTATATTTATAGTGTTTCTAAACAAACGTGTATAGTATAATTGTCTGCAATGTAAATCTTGCATTGATAGTACAATGTGAACGTATAGTTGTCCTAAACTAATAATTAAAAGTATTTTAAGTATTAATAATTAAAATTTACTTAACATAATTAACATGTTCATTACATTAAGAAAAAAAATATGTCAATTGAACCTATAATTTATTTTTTATTCTACTACTAGTATGTACAATAGACAAATTTGTAAAAAGGAAATCGTGTAAACCGTAAGATTTATATTTTACCCAAGATGTATCTTCTTATTAACCCTTCTAGAAAAAAATCTTGGAGTCGCCATTGTGTGGAGGTGTTAAATGGAGGTTACTTTTAAAAAACCAAAAAAGGAAAAAATAAATTACATGGAAGTTGTAGATTTTAGTGTCCAGGTAAGGCTTCCCAGGGGCCAGGGGGCCTTTTTTGGCAGTTTTGCCAGTGACTAAACAGCTACAATATTCTTGTACATTGTTTTTATTTTTTGTTTACTTGGTATCAAAGCCTTTGATAAAGGAAATCAAGAATGGAAAATCGACATCAGTATATAAATCTTACTGATGGAGCCTGCATCTATACTTTGCATGCTATTGGGAAAAGGACAAAATTATGATTTCTTATTAAGGTTCCAGAGTAGTCAACAGGAACCATAGTTTCATGTCACAACTTAGAGCGTTTAGATTTGATAACTTATTCCGATAATTGACCTACTGACCTTATGCTTAAGGGACTTTAGCTGTTTTAAACACAGAATAAGCATATCAGTTTTGGTCATGAATATACAGGTACTGCTTCAGGATACCTGACAACTATCCATTGGCTTCAGCAGCTCCTTTGCTATGTGCTGGAATTACTGTATATGCTCCTATGGTGCGCCACAAGATGAACCAACCTGGTAAATCTCTAGGAGTGATTGGGCTTGGAGGTCTTGGTCACATGGCAGTGAAGTTTGGGAAGGCTTTTGGGTTGAATGTAACAATTTTCAGCACTAGCTTATCCAAGAAACAGGAAGCCCTGACCTTGCTTGGTGCAGACAGATTTGTAGTCTCGGCTGATCAAGAGCAGATGGAAGTAAATTTATATAATAAAACTTCTTAAAAAGCATTTGTTTCCCTGTTCACATAAGCACTATTGAAATCAATAACCTATCTTCAGGTTCTGTTAGATTGATGGTTATCTGGTTTTTGCAGGCCCTGGCTAAGTCATTTGACTTCATAATTGATACAGCATCTGGTGTTCACTCACTTGATCCATACATTTCGCTGTTGAAAACTGCTGGTGTTCTAGTCCTAGTAGGTTTCCCAAGTGAAGCCAAATTCAGTCCTGCAATCCTTAATCTAGGTACTCTGACAATTTTTGGATTTGAAGAGTTTCATGAACTCTTTTAGTTAGACAATGTTACCTTTCCAGGTTTTGAACACAACAATTTTAATGAACTGCATGCATTGACCTTTTTGCAGGTATGAAAACCATTTCTGGTAGTATAGTAGGTGGTACAAAGGTGACCCAAGAAATGATAGACTTCTGTGCTGCTCACAAAATTTACCCAAACATAGAAGTAATTCCAATTCAGTATGCAAACGAAGCTCTTGAGAGGCTAATAAAGAAAGATGTGAAGTACCGGTTTGTGATTGATATCGAGAACTCCCTAAAATGAAACTGCTAGAGAAACAAGGAATTCTTCTTCCCAATATGTATGTTCATATGGATCACATATTGATACTCGTAAAGCGTACTGTGATTGGCAAGTCTTCCTTGTTGGATGGTGGGCATTTACTTCCATCAAAAAGCACCTGGTGTTGATCTTCTACATCCTGCAAGTGTCTAACTAGCCTGAAATTACTGAAGGGTTGTTGAGTAGTGTTGTGACAGATAGTTTAATAAAAATGATGAGTATAGAATTTTAAATTACAATCCTTTCATATTTTTATCCTGTAGTCAACCTTAGCCATTAGTATTTAATTTACTTGAATGAGGGAGCGGTATGAGTTGTATTATTATTTTTTTAATTTCTTAATGAAATTCCCTTGCATTAAGGTCCATTTTCATTTTGTGGAATCATGACTTTCAAAGAATGAGAGGCTTTGGCTTAAAAGATCACAGGTTGCTTCACAAAAACAGTAAAAAGCCTTTAATAAAACAGGTGGTTACTTTCTATGGTGAGATCCGTGCAATCATGATTAGCTCGAATTACCTAATTTTAGAAGAAGAAAAAAAGTATTGAATCTGTACAGACCAGTCAGCCATGACCCAAGCTTCTAAATTTGCATACAGTTCATACTCCATGGTCGGAAAAATTCATGAGAATTGAGAAATTCTCCTACCCGCCAAAGAGCTAAGAAGTAAAAGCATTGCCCTGCTCATGGTTCTAACTGCTGGGCGAAACATGTGACTTTCTGATCTCGTCTCACCATTTATATTTTATAGATCGGAAGGTTTACCTTACGTGACGGGTTCTGTGGCAAGGTTCTGTGGCATCATGCAAGGTTCACCTAGCCCTTTGTTTTACACTTTTACTGGATGCCTAAATTGGCTGCCAGAAATCTCTCCCTCTCTCCTTTGATGGGGTTAGAAGGTATTCGCCTCTTGGTCCAGTGATAGACAAATATTATCAATATGTTTGAATTTTCACTAAATCATTTGCAATTTGTCTTACTTCATAAGGATATGCTGTACTACTTGAAATTGAAACAAATCCTTGGCTTCATATCAATATTAATATACAAGAGAAAATCTATTTTCTTTAGTTTGGTAGAGCTGCTTAACTACTATGAGAAAATCCCTGGGCGTTTCTAAGTAAAAAGTCGTCTAAAAATGCATAAGCTACTTCTCAAAATTGGCAAAAAGATAAAAGCACCTTTGCTTAGCTGGGAAACTATTATTTACTTCAAAGTAATTCCAGTTACTATCCACCTGCTGCTGTGTCAAAATCTCTGCACAGAAGTTTGCTTCCTGATATACTTATCATACTTCGAAAGGCCAGGATCTATTAAGCAAGCTCCTGCAATTGGACAAAGGCACAGGCAATTAGTAGTCAAATAATGAAAGACTAGAAAGAAGTCCCCATTAGGATATTCCTGTAGCTGTGTTCCCATGGAAAGAGTAGGCCTTAGGCCATAGCAGGCTGCCCAAAGTTTGGTTGCCAAGCTGGTGGCATGCCCTTAGTTTCCTAACATCAAGATCATCTTTTTCTTTTCACTTTCTCCCGAAGTTGTAATTAACAGAGAATTAATTAATTGTTTTTACTATTTTTTGTGCGCTATGAATATCATCTCATGCTATCAGCTTGATCATAATTTTGGCAAGTCCACATGTTTTTGGACTTACCAATTACAACTTCTATGGTCATTTATCTTCAATCTACAGTCAACCTTGGCAATTTCCTCCATCCAAAATGCTAGTTACAGGAAGTTTTATTCATGGGTTAAGTTTGCTCCTGTGCCCTAGAAACAAATTTATCCTGCCTTGCTTTTCTTTCTTCCTCTCATAAAATGTAAAACCTTCATTGACAAGCAAAAAACAGTAGTGAATCCATTTGATATATATACATGTTTCATCATTTAAGAGGTCTTCCTGGTATATTATACACACGTACAGTTAGACTTGACTAGGAGAAAGACCCTGCTGTCACCCCTTTCACTAGCTGATTGACAAAAAAACACAAAATGTTGTAACCATTTGTTCCATTCCTTTCACAACCCAACAAAAAGCATGACCAGAAATTGTTACATCTGGTCAAGTACAATAAGATTTCCTTAATATATATATCCACACCACAAGAAGAGTTGACATTATAGTTATATTAGTGGTCGAATAAGAAAAGACAGCATAGTACGTTGTATGTTAGTCATACATTAAGGCTAACAGAAGGTCCTGAGAACTTATCCAGCAAAAACTAAAAAGCACCTTTTGGTTCTTTTTACCTTTGGGTTGCTGTCATTTTGATCCCTCAAGAATGAAAAGTTGCAATTTAAACCTCCAATAGAATTGTTGTCAACGTAAACCATCTGTTAAAATTTGGATTACTTCCAGTCATTGTCATTTTATTTTATTTTTGATAGGTAAGAAAAAATTTATTCAAAAAAGGAATTCTTTATGCAAAAAACATAAAGCAGCCACAAATCACAAAAGAAACAGAAACTAATGCACGAAAGAAACGACTCTACAAACAACAGGAGAGATTCACTAGGTATGCGTTTGGCATTGGCTTAAAAAGCCAGTTTTTTTTACTATTCAGATTATTTTTACTATTATTCATGGGTTTCATTGCACTTTTTGATAATATTCATGGGTCCTACTATACTATTTCAGCTACCTTTTAGCTTTATCTACAATACTCTTAGCAAAAAGTTTTCAATTTCAGCTAAATAAGCTGTTCTCAAACAAACACTAGATGTGAGTCCCCAAACCCCAATCAAACAAGGTGCCAACAAAGGAGCCAAGCAGCTGATTGCCTGAACTCTCCACATCCTCAAAAGTGCAACTGTTGCGCTCCCTCCAAGTACACTATATCAAACACATCAGAATCAAATTCCAAATGTTGGATGAGGGTTTCCCCAACCAATTCTTCCATCCAAAATGAAGATCAATCACCTTTCTAGGGAAAACCCAAGAGATCCCAAAGGCTCAAAGGACAAAACACCACAACTGATAGGCCTTCTCGTAATGAATCAATAAATGGTCCATAGTCTCTCCACTATACCTACACATACAACACCAATCTACAATAGGGAAAGTGAAACCTCTCCTCCTCAAATTATCACCAGTGATAGTGAGTATCCTCCCCCAAGTCCATTCAGTTGCTGGCATTTTAACCCCTCAAGCAAGAAAAATTGCAATTTAAATCTCCAATAGAATCATTGTCAATATAAACCTTCTATTAAAATCTGTTAGTACTTAGTAGAGTGCCAATAAATACTCCAAACTAAGTTGTTTTTGGCAGAACAAATTAAAAAAATGTTGTTTTGCTACATTTATAGCTTACAGTTGATGAATCTTGATTAAAGGATCACAATGACAAAAATCCTAAAGTTGAAGGTTTTAATTGCAACTTCTGAAAATTGAGGGACCAAAACAACAACCACCTAAAATTTAGAGGAACCAAAAGGTATTTTAGTCTAATTATTACTCATTAAAAGCATCCAACCTCGAGCCTTGTATAACTTATGTCCTCTTAGAAGGGAGCTGTTGAAAGGTGGTTCTATATCATCCATGGAAAAGTATATGAATATGGAATCAAGTAAAATTTGAGTTAAATGTAATGGCAGGCTATTTCATAAAGTCATACACCAATATACTTCTTTTTATATGCAAAGAGTCTTGAACCCACAACCTCACCCTCCACCTTTTTTGACAAGAGGAACAGATAACATTTAAGTTGGAACTCATTAACATCATAAACCAATAAACTTAAAAGAATCTTGACTCTAATTTTCATTTTTTTTTAATTACTAAATCTTGACTCTAATCTTCATCCACAACATTGGTCATATCTTCAATGTTTTGCCATATGTTGGATGTGATCTTAAGAGACAAGAACACTAACCAACTCCAACTCCAGAAGAATGTTTTACATCAAATCACCACTCAAAGCCCCCTATGAACTTGGTCATTCTAGATTTATAGTATACGAGATGCAACTTTTGACAACATTTTAATTATGACACCACTACTAAGGTTGCTTAAAAAATTTAGGAGTGAGTTACACAATCATCATAACACATATCTTAAATGGAACATGAGCTACAATCTTCCACCCTTTAGATCCACCCGTTCCAAAGCAGGTTTCAAAAAATAAAATATAATGATCAACTAAACTATGAAATAATAAAATTACCTTTGTCATCTGATGTACTAAGCAATTCAGTCAATCTTCTCTTAATTGTCTAAGGCTCTTTGGCCAACATCGTCCTCCATTTATCCTTGAGATCTTCTGGAGTTCGACTCTTATGAAATATGTGACGACCAAGTTCCAAAATTTTCCTCCAGGGGACATTTTTTTTGGCTGAAGCTGAAACATGATGCACACCTTCCTGCAACATAAGAGTGCTTGATAAAGTCAGATGTCAATATGCCAGACATTTAATATCTCCCTCCCTCTCTCTTTTGAAAGACAGCTTCTAATCTCAGAATTCCAATTGTGCTCTCTCTCATTTTTCTTTTCACAGATCCTTGACTTAAGAAAAAAAAATTATACATGTTCTTATTTTAAGCCATCGTTTTCTTGTGCATACTATTTTCATACTTGTCTTGTGCCCCCTTGAGTGTCTAATGTACTTATTTATTTACCACCCAAAAACTGCCACTTTCTACCACATACTGGAAGAAATATATACACCCACAAATGGAAAAACTTTAGTGTACTGCTTAGCTCTTTCAAATTACATATTTAAAAAAATAATAATAAAAAATCTCTAATGAAAAAATTGGAATCAAACAGCAAAGATCATGGAAGTGGAACTTGGATACTATGGCAAAGAAGATAAAGAAATCCAGCATTATTAGGTTGTCATATCAATCTTTGTTTAAGTTTAGATCTCTTAGTGAATATCAAATATATTAACACTGCATGTATCTGGTCACACTATATCCATGAAAATTAATCTGTTCATATTTCCAAACAAGTGTTGCGATACCAAAATGAATTTATTAGAATGGATTCTTGATGTTTTCTATTATTAGTGAAAAAAACAGGGAAAATATACATAATAATCGAGCATAGCTCTAGACAAGCAGAAGCACTGTGTCCAAAAACATATACCTTTAACATATTTTCCTCTTCAGCTGTCCAAAGTAATCTCTTTCGCTTTGCAGTAGGAAAAGGCATTGTTGTGCTGCACGTAGAAAAGCAAATTAACTAACCAAAAATAGTTGGCACACACCAAACACTATAAATAATATTCACTCCAAATTTCCACACTCTCCAGATTAAACCTTATTTAGAAAAAGGAAAACCTTATATGACATGAATAACTCACAGTTGCTTAGTCGACACTTGAGGTTGTCTTGACTTTTTGGAGGCAGCATGTTTCTTATTCTTGGAGGTGACCTTTTTCTCTGTGGTGCTATTTTCCTGAGAGGATAATTTCCTTGGTGAATCATCATTCTGAGGGAAAGGCTTCTTTTGGGCTCTTTGTTTGATTCGGCATACTCGTGCTGCGAGTATCTCCATATCTGAATCCGTAGTTCTAGAGGCAAAATCAGCATTTGAAGTCTGCTTTGGTGATTTTGGCTGCATTTGTTCTTCATCCTTGCTTCTGCCTTTATTTTCCTCAGGTACCTTTAAACCGTCCTTTGATCCTCCTTTTGATCTATCAAGTGCCCCATCTGCATTCATCTCTAGTTGTATGTTTTCTACATCTTCTGCAAATTTAGACTGATGTGCTTCAGAAATGTTTTCCTCATGTATCTTTAGACCGCCTTGTGATCCTTTTGATGCATCAAGTGCACCATCTTCGGTCATCTGTTCTTCATCTGTATTATGCTGATCCTGACACCTCTTTTCTTCCCCATCTTTCTGCTTTAGCCCATCCCCACCAACGGCATTTGTACCCAAAAATTTCAATAAATCCTCCTTTGCCAATTCAGCCTTTTTTCTCAGTTGTTCTTTCTGTACCAACGCTCGTTTGTGCAAACAATACGGGCAGTAGAATTGTTCTAAGTCGTCATCAGATATAAGTTCCTGACTCACGCACTTCTTGTGGAGAGCAATTGGGCAGCCAGATTCAGCACAAACAAACACATGTCCACCTTGATTGCATATTATACAAGTCTGTTTGAAGCAATCAATCTCCATACCATCATCTAGAGTAGAAATGTCATGAGAGGTAGAGCAATGGACTCTTGTTTTGGAAGCAAGAGCGTGGTCAACCAAATCAGGAGCTACATCATTGTGTAGCTGAGCATTGAGCATTTCTCCACAGACGCTATCTTCGTCCAGTGTGAACTGAAGATAAATTCTCACGCATTAAGCAAAAAACAGGAACAGGTAATTCTTAAATTCCCAAAATAAACTAGCGAGGATTTGCATAATGCATGCCTACATAATTATACCGCAGATTAAAAAAATAAAAATAAAAAAGAGTTCAAAATAAACACAAATAGATATGAAATTGAAAACCTAACGAACAATTGTAAAATTGCAATGTTAAACAAATATAGAAGAAGAGAACAAAAATATGAATGAAAAAACAAACCTGATTGTGTTTGCGATTGAAGAGCATAGGAAGTGAAGTAGTAGTAGCAGTGATAGAAGGAGAAGAAGAAGTGGAACGATTGTGTTTGGGCCTACCCCCGCGCCCACTCTTGCTTCTCATTCTCTCTCCGATTCCGATCACAACAACATTTCCTTTTCCCTTTCACTCCCCCCGTTTTTCCCATTTCCCAGGATACAGGCCAAAACTGTATTCCATTTCTGCTCCTCCCTCCTGGCCCAACCAAATAGGCCCACCACAGATGATATCGGAATATTCTTTTTTGTAACGAAGCATTTATATTATTATTATTATTATTATTATTATCTGCATATATTTCTGAATATATTAAGAGTATTCAGAAAGTTAGTTATTGTTTTTTTTTCTTTCAAAAATACTCATAAATTAATTAACTAACAACTTAAAAATATGGTTAAAATAGTAAATTGGAAAAAAAAAGTTAGTTTTTTTTTTTTTAATGTAAAAAATACCCTTACCTAAAACTTAAAAATGAGGTTAAAATAGTAAATTGACAAAAATAATAAATTTCTACTTCTAACTCTTACTTTTACGTTGATTTAAATTTTTACTTCTACTCACTATCTTCCTACAAAATAGGATTACTCTTTTGTTAGTTTTAAAATTCCTCCAATTTACAAAACACACCCTACGTATTTTTTTTTTACTTCATCACAATGTATTTGTTTCTTCTGTCTTCTTTTTAAATTTCATTACACCCTTAGTTAGTTTTTTTTTTTTTATTAGAAAAAGTAGAAATCTCAAATTATAATAAATGCAAATTATTAATCTTTACCCAAAAAATAAAAGAGTCTCTGAGTACACACTCATGTTATTATTATTATTTTGTCATTGATAATTAGATGGTAGGACAGGGAGATTTAAACCCTGTATGTTGGAAGTTGAACTATGAAATGAGAATTACAATTATTCTATCCAAGTTACACAAAAGAGTTCATTTGGTTAAATTTTGAGCAACGAAATTGGTCACCCTAAGAGTATAACTAACCATTTGGAGAAAGAATTCAAAATCAACTTATGCTCTATTTGTTTCGATGTAAATATTTTCCCATTTTTCATATCTTTATTTGCTTGTATAATATAATTCTGTTGATTGAAAATTTGTATTTTAAAAAAAATATAAAACAAGTGTAAAACATTTTACAAAAATCTTATTTTGGGCCTTTTTCTCCCTCTCTTACACTCGCCCAAGCTAGTCCAAAGAGGGCACCCACAAGTGACAGCACCACCCATATTTGACTCCATTTATCATTGGCGACCAGTCTGGCGAACTCTATGAGAGGACGATTTTGAATCTTAGCATGTTTTGATGTTAGAGACATTGTCACAAGAGGTCTAAGTGAGCCATTATCACCACTACGCCGTTGGTCATCATCACCATCAATGCCTTTGAGTCATCCCTTCTCTCTCTCTCTCTCTCTCTCTCTCTCTCTCTCTCTCTCTCTCTCTCTCTCTCTCTCTCTCTCTCTCTCTCTCTCTCTCTCTCCACAGATCTACCATGGCTTCACCTCTCACAGCCATGTTGCTCCTCACTATGCCTCTCACATATCTAGTCCTTTGTCGCATCCTCCCTACACAAACCTAGTTCTCCTTACATTCAAGTCCTTCTAATGCACATATATAGTCCTCCATCACTAGTGATTTTGATTTAAGAGAGAATTTTTCATTTTGTGTAAATGGATTAGTTGGATTGTGACTAAAAGTGGATGATAATGGGTTCTGTGTATGAATTTTTTGGGCTGTTCATCGACTCATCGTGATGGATGGGTTGTGAGATGGATTTTTTATTTTATTTTACATTGAACCAAACATTTATAAATGTCTTTTAAAGCATTTTAAGGAACACCCCAAATATGGTAAAAACAAATATTTTTTAGCGAAACAAACAAAACATAAAATAGTATATATGTTAGAGCATTCTCATCAAAGCTGCCAATCCTGTAATTTTTAACACCTATTTAGCGGTTTATGTGGTTAGAGAGTAAACGCAAAATATATTATTTAAATAAAAGTAGAGAGAAACTTTAGTGGTAAAAGAAAGAATTAATTTATATATATATATATATTTAAATGACAGATTATTATTATTATTATTATTTTTTGACAATAAATGACAGATTATTTGATAATGAGTAAGTGGGGGATAGGATAATTGGCATCAGGGTCCAGGGATAAGCTCAGTCAGGCAGCCCACTAGTGTGACACTGTAGAGCTAGAGGAGCTCTCTTTTCTTTTCTTTTCTTTTGTTAATTGTTAATATATTATGAGTGTGTAGTACAACCCATAATTCCTTCTCCTCTCTCTCGGATCTCTTTCTCTTCACTCTTCTATTTCTCAATTGCGGACTTCAAACTTCAAAACCCAACTAATAAAATCCAAACCCTAACCTTCCTCATTTCCATTTCTGCTCGGTGACGGTGAGTTTCCTTTTTCTTCTTCTGTTACTTAAATCTTTGTGATATGAGTTATGATTTTGCATCGCATCGGCATTGCATATTCAATTTAGCTTCCCTCCTCGCCTTTTTCTATTAGGCTTTACTTGCCGTGGACCCTAAACTTCTCACTGTTGCGATACCTTCTTCTTCTTCTTCTTCTTCTTCTTCAGACTTCAAAGTTTAGACAGACAGCTCCTCTGGTACTATTACTAACTATGAACTTTCTTCTCTATAATAATATACTCTAAATATGCTGCTATTATTCACTATCTCTTTCATCTTCCATGTATAACTTTAAATTTATTTATACACACTAAAGTTTACATTTTTTGTTGTTGTTGGAGGGAATTACTAAACGTGTATATGCTTGTAATTAGCATGCTCTGTTTTGTTTATTTTTATTATTTTAGTCTTTGGTTCTTTTTCTTGGGGTATTATTTCTCTGACCCATCAATTCTTTTGCTGGCTGTATTGTTGCTCTTCTCCATCAAATGGTTTTGTTTTAATCAATTTTCAATTCCTTCTCCACTGTATACGATTTTTTTTTGAAAAGATCTGTAAGGTTTCAGGTGCCTTGGCGTATTAGTATATTTTTCTTTTCTAACAAACATGTGCTTGGCATGGTATTGCTTGGTGTACTAGTTTGCTTATTGACATAAATGTTGAAAACGGCCAGCAGGTTTTAGATTGTAATTAATCAAGTGGCTCCACATTTAATTTTGAAATGAATTCTCAGCTTGATCAACCAATCTAATTTTCCAAGTTCATACAGTCCATAACTTTCATTATTCATGTACTATGATTACTTCACATCGTAGCTGGTAAGCATCAAGGAATACCCAAAATTTATATTTTAAAATCTGGCCACTTCTTTCTTTCTTTTCTTTTTTTGCTAAATAAATTCTGAAACTTCACATGTTCCTCATAGTCTTTTGGTATGATTAGCTTGCCTTATTTGATTGGAAAAACAATCAATAAGCAAACTGTTACAAATGTCCGTGTCCTTTCATAACTGTTAATATCCCAACTGTGTGACAAGGTTTATATCATGCGCTTATGATATATGGGAGATTTTGATTCCTTTGAGTTTGTGATCCCCTGTCATTTATTTAATTTTATCAGAGATTCTAACCCATTGTTGGAATACAAGAAATAATCTAGAACCTTAGAAACATCATTGAATGTTGAAATTGTAATTTTTATGATTAAAATGACGTTATATTCTGATAAATTTTTATGCATTATATTGTAGAGGCATGGAAGAAGAAAAAACAATTGGTTCTTCACGTGTGGAGTTGAATGAAAATAATATTGAGAATGCAACGGAAGAAACAAGAAACGTAAAAGACAAAATAGAGGATCCTAAGGTGGGAATGATGTTTAACTCCATTGATGATATAATGAAATATTACACAAGATATGGAAAGGAAAAAGGTTTTGCAGTGGCTAAAAGAAGTTCTAAAAAGGGGGATGATGGAGAGGTAAGGTATGTGACTATTGCTTGTAATCGTGCTGGAAAGCCAAGGAATAGATCTAGCAACCCACTTAAATTGCAATCAGAATCAAAAACGGATTGCAAAGCTCAGCTTAGGGCGGTTTTATGCCCGGATGGAAAGTGGATATTGAATGCCATGGTACTTGACCATAACCATGGATTGAGTCCAAGCAGAACTCGATATTACAAATGCAACAGGCTACTAGAACCACATGCAAAAAAGAGGTTTGCATCGAATGATAAAGCTGATATTAGAATGAAGAAGAATTTAAAATCATTTGTGGTTGAGGCAGGGGGGCATGAGAATTTGTCATTTGTAGAAAAGGATTGCAGAAATAAACTCAGTTGTTTACACCTCAGGGAAGGAGATGTTGCTGCAATGCAAGATTTCTTTTTGAAAATGCAAGTTGATAATTCTGACTTCTTTTACACAATGGATTTTAATGAAAATGGTCGATTAAGGAATGTATTTTGGGCAGATGCAAGGAGTAGAGCAACATTCAAAGAGTTTGGTGATGTAGTCATGTTTGACACAACATACTTGGTTAACAAATATGACATTCCATTTGCTCATTTTGTTGGGGTGAACCATCATGGGCAATCTACATTGCTAGGATGTGGATTGATCTCAAATGAAGACACAGAGACATTTACATGGTTATTTCAAACTTGGCTTAAATGCATGTTTGGATGCCCTCCTTGTGCAATAATTACAGATCACGACAAAGCCATGAAAAAAGCGATAGAAATTGTTTTCCCTAAAGCACGACATAGATGGTGTTTATCGCATATCATGGAAAAGCTATCTAAAAAATTGAGAGGGTACAAAGAATATGAATCAATCAAAATTTGTATGCAAAATGCTGTGTATGATTCCTTAACAAAAGGAGAGTTTGAAGAAAGTTGGGGGAAGTTCGTTGAAAAATATAAACTTGAAAGTAATGAATGGTTACTTGGGTTGTATGATGAGCGTCGTCGTTGGGTGCCTGCATTTGTGAAAGATATGTTTTGGGCAGGAATGTCAACTACAAAGCAGGGTGAAAGCATGCATGCATTCTTTGATGGGTATATCAATTTGAAGACTGCTTTGAAACAATTTTTAGACCAGTATGAGCTTGCTATAGCCAAAAAAGTGGCAAATGAAAATAATGAAGATTTCAATTCTTTTAACTTGTGCATTCCATGTATCACTCATTATGAAATGGAGAAGCAATTTCAAAGTGCTTACACAATTGCAAAATTTAAAGAGTTCCAACAAGAGTTAATTGGGAACATTTGTTGTAATTTGTTTTCATGCAAGAAGGGTACAGTCTTTTCAGAATATGAACTACGTGAAGATGTATCACTTGGAGAAAGACATCGACCTGCAATTTTTAGTGTTTATGTTAATGAGGATACCAATGAAGTTAACTGTAACTGCCGGTTGTTTGAGTTTAGGGGGATATTGTGCAGACATCAAATTATGGTGTTCATTCATAGGGAGGTTTATCGAATACCAGACAAGTATATCTTAAAAAGATGGAGTAAAACTGTCATAAGGAGCCACAATAAAGTTCGGATAAGTTATGACAACTGGTTTGTGAAGCCTGAAGCACAGCGCTATGATAAAATGTGCAAAGACTTTTTTGAGGTTGCCAACTTAGCAGCAGATTCTGAAGATAGGTGTGAGAAGGTGATGGCACAAATTCAGGAATTAAAAAGGGAGTTTGAAAATGAGGAAGGTTTTTGTGGAAGGAATAAGCCTATTTAACGGTTTAGCCTCATGTGGAGATGATCTTGCAATTTCAAAAGAAAATAGAAAAATACTTGATTTTGTTGGTTTTTTGTTCAAAGAGCCACCGACATCTAAAAGGAAACAATCTTTCCATTCTACGCAAGTATGATTAGACAAGGGTTTGGCATGCACCCTTTTTTTTACCATGATAACGAATCAGGTGCTCATTTATTCCCTTAGCCATTTTTATAGCTTAAACAGATTTTACAACAAAGTTGAGTGTCTTTAGCATAATATCTATTGTCATTCATTTTTATATTTTAGGGTCATCATCATCCATCTTGGAAGGCAATTTATGATTTGGCAGCAATCTATCCCTCAAGTTTCACCAGATTGATATGAATGACATAGTGAAAGCTAAAATCCAAGATTGCACAAAGATGGTAGGAGTGATACAAGTGCCTGTGATAGATAGGGCCAGAATGGTCTTTGGGGTCTCATTCTGTACCCTTGAGTTCACATCCTTCATATCCCCAAACCTACATGCTCCTCTTTTTTCTTTTTTAAAAATACAAAAAGAAAAAAAGAAAAAAATTGAAGAGTTACTTTTATTGTTATTATTTTGTATAATTATGTTTCTGCAATCTTAAATCTCAAGTCTGAACTGAACCCCATATTTGTTTTCATCATAAACTGGTTCTTGTCTAATCTATAGGTTGTCTTTGGTCTCCCAGTAAAGGAAATTTCATCTAGGTCTTGGTCCTCATTGTTTTGTTTTTTTGCATTTGAATATAATAAATATTTTTTGATGATTCAATGATTGGGGAGGGAGGTTTGAACCTTAGATGTCTCTGTTGGAAATAGTAGGAGGTGCCAACCAGCTTATCTTCAAGGCTCTTAGCATTTAAATATAATAAATATGATTTATATATCTATATAAATTATTGGTTTGTTATTATTTATTGTCTCTTTGTGAAAGTTAGAGGTGTTTTATGCTTTTTAGCTTTAATGGATCACTCATATTTGGGATATTTTTGAATTGTAAATTCAGTATTCTTTCATTTCTATGTTTTATGTTATATCACCTACCACTGTTTCATGTTTCATTGTCAAGGTCACTGAACCAGTCCCCTCTTCTGAAACTATGAATGCTAAACATAGGTGATAGAATACAATTGTTATATAGAGACGTCCAAAATTATTTCAGGTGTTTGATTGATTAATTGTATCATCATGTAAGAAATAGATTTAACTTTTATGTGGTTAAATATTTAAATATAATTTTTATCTAACTAGCTCTCTTTTTAATATAATTTTTAATTAAAATGCATACACAGGATGCAAATCTTTAGGCTTTGTCGCCAGTAAAATTTCACTGAGCCATTACTTCGAATGCTTGGTGAACAGTGTTCTGCAGTATTACCCCCTCTCATGTAATGGACTAAATAATTTAACCAATTTTACATTGTAGTACCTGTATTTACTCTCAGCATGGGTTTATATAAGACATTTAATCAGGATTTGTATTTCATAGAACCTTCCTATATTTCATGTCATGAGGTGAGCTAGCCTTGCCCTTCAGGCATATTGTTGCTTTCTATTTTATATTTGAGTAAAAGTGCTCTTGAAGTGGAAATAAAATTTTTCATTTATTTCTAAAAAAGGACGCTCGAAATAAAATTTTCCAATTACATATATTAAAAAAAAAAAGTGCTCTTGAAATATTTGTGAATAGAGTATTTCAATGGGATGTCAGTAACTTGCAGAAGAGTGGTTTCAAATCCTCTTTATGCAAATCAGCTTGGGTTGTCTGTATGTATCACACTGGCGGATTCAAAGGAATGTGAGGTGTTTCATGTCAGAACTTGGGTTTCAAATTCTCTTTATGCAAAATGACCCTAATTTTATTTGTGATAGGATTTTATGAAGCAGGCAGAGTATTTCTTCTTCCTTTATAAAGGGAGGGTAGTGTAGGCCTTGTAGGGTGTAATGTTTTTGTGTTTTTTTGCTGTTTCCCTTATACTGTGTGTGTGTTTGCATTGCAGATCTGTCCCGCAGTAGGTTTTTTTTTTTTTTTTTTTTTTTGTGTTTTATATCCAGGTTCTTGAAATGTAATATGATAACAATTAAATAAAACTAGCCTCTGAGCACGCGCTCACGCGCGTGCCCAGAGGCTCTTCTATTTTTTGGGTAATGGTTAATTTAGAACATGTATTATAATTTGGGATTACTATATTTTCCAATCACAAAAAAATCTAGGGGTGTGATGAAAAATTATTGCTCCACACATGATACTCATCACACCCCTAGGTTTTTTTTTTTGTGATTGAAAAATGTAATAATCTCAAATTATAATAAATGCTCTAAATTAACCATTACCCAAAAAATAGAAGAGCCTCTGGGCACGCGCGTGAGCGCGTGCTCAGAGGCTAGTAATATTCTTAAAAAGTTGTGAATTTTTGTGACACATTTTGATTTCAAATCCTAATCTTTATCTGTGTAGTTGAAAAAATCATCTTCTCTACGTGCAAATAATAGATCAACAACCATGGTTAAATTGTAGGTGCAACCAAATATATATATATATATATATATAGGATCTCAACAGTTACAGGTTAACAGTTACAAAGCTTGAACTAGTCCTAGTTACAAGGTTTGTAGGATTACAAGGTTTGTAGTGAACAATGGTGAATAAGGTAGTAGTAGAACAATAGTAGTAGTGGAAGCAAGTGGGTTCTCTCTCTAAGAAGGCTAGTTCTAAGGGAAGAGAAATCAGAACTAAACTTTGCTTGAGAAAGCCCCCAAACATAAGGGACAACCCCCCTTAAATAGGCAAAATTCGGAGTGAACAGTGTCATGAACAGTAACGGATGAACAGTAACAGTGAATAGTGATAGATGAATAGTGACAGGTGAATAGTAACTGAATAGTAAAAATTGGAATTTTCCCTCTTTTTTGACCCAATCTTGTGAGGAATCCTTCCAAGATTATGGGAATCAGCAATAGCCCTCTAAGTGTAGGAACAAGGCTTCATTATTGGTGTCCTTTAAAGACAAAAGAGGCCAATAAGAAAGAAGCCAACAAAAGGGACTAAAAGGCATGCATTCTTCACGTGAACATTTGGGATCCTTTGGAAGCATAATAATAGTGGAAAACCAGCTTCTAGTAAATATTGCAGCATTGGCCATTGTACAGGCTAGACAAATAAGAGAATCAAAATCTTCCGCAAAATCCGGAGTATTATGAACCAGTACCGGATTTTTCGCAACATATTTGTGAAGGACAATATTTTATCTTGGCTGTTGTGCAAGCTAGACAAATAAAGTAACACCAGTCTCGAAATAGTAGTGACTTCATCAATCAGTAGAAGGAGCATCGGAGGGATAACCATCAAAAGGATCAAAAGGACCTTGTGGAGAATCACAAACATGCTCATGGTAAATAGTATACTTATTACAGAATCCGCAATATAAAATTGGCTCGAACTTTGGAGTTTTTCCTGGGATAAGGAGACTGTTTAGATTAGGATGATCTTTTGTTTGTAGGTGAACAAAGGCATCAGCATAGGGTTTGGGACCAAAAACAGCAATTCTACCTGTGCTTCCTATGAAATGATAATTTTTCCATAGATCATGAGCAACTTCGCGAATTTGATTATTAAAATAATGCCTCCACCATTTTGCAAGACCAGAAGGATCTTTAAAGGACAATTGAGAATTTCCTTTGAACCAAGGCCCTTGGTGAGTATAACCATTGATGAGAATAAGATGCTTTGAGGGGTTAACATTCATCCAGTTATTTCGCTCCCATTTTGGTAGAGTGCTCCAGCACCTAATGGTAACAAAAGGTCTAGTGGAAGAGTTTTCAAACCCTTTAATAGCATCCTGAATGATCTGTGGAAGTTGGCTGGCTTGTTTATGACTTGTCAACTTTACAAATCTAACAAAGCCATATTCAAACATTTGGGAAAGCCAGCTAGAATTAGGATCATCATCATCACTATCATCTGAATCTTCATCAGTGAAATATGAACCATCACTAAAATTAATAAGGAGACCGGGAAATGGATGTTTCTTTTCATACACTCTGAGACTGCTCCCAAAGTGATCTTCCCATTCAAGTTGAATAAAGACATTATCACCTTCGTCTATTTCATTAGGGTCAGGAATAGTAGCAGTAACAAGTTTTCTTAAATACTTGGACCATAGGTCAAAAGACCTGGACATAGCCTTGCTATCCAGAATACGAGATTGTAAATCTGAAGGCAAGTTGGCAACATCACTTCTTAACATGGATTGGGTCTTAAGACTCAATCTAGCATAATCAGTGCTCATTATAGTCTTTTTATCCATCGAATGGATTTCCTCTTTGCCAAAGAGTTGACTAATGTAGGCTTTAAGACGGCTCACAAGAGCCTCATTTTTTGAAACAAGGTTATTTTCTGGAACAAAGTCAATATTTGAAGCAAGGTCATTTTCTGGAATAAGGTTACCATAATGGCTCATGTAAATCTCGTTTTGAGCAGTAAGGTTAACAAGATGGATTTCAAGGGCTCTAAGGGTTTTGTGAAAAACATTACTGTGGTTTTTGGTAAAAGCAAACTGAAGGTTATCAAGAATGAATTTAATAGAATCTGGTAATTCTGAATAGGTGCCATTGTGGAATTGTAGATTTTTTGACAAAACTTCCCGTAAAGCAATTAATATATCACCATTAGAGTATGTCACCTCTGCAGGGACATCTCCTTGAAGGGATGTTGATCCACTGGGTTTTACACCAGAAGATGCGCCTTCATGCATTTTAAAAGGTCGTCCCGCTGGGAACCCTTTGTTTTGAGAATAGTCCTGTACAGGAGCTTTTCCCTTGTTTTTCCTTTCCATAATAATCCACTTACTAGTGGTATAAATATGAATACTATTATTGTCCCACTTATTAGTGGTATTTATCCACGCATCATTATCCGATTCCTGCAAAGAAGCATTAATATTGTTAGGATAATGGATAGTTTTTAACATTTTGGTGTTATGAAAATTACCTTTAAAATCATCAGAATTCATTATTAGTTCTTGAACAAGTTCATTCATGGGAGAGTCTTTCTTATAAGACAAATTATCAATATCAATTTCAAACTTTGAAGCAAATTTGAATTTTACTTTCTGTCCAAATGGATCAGTAGTAATTCCATCATGTTCAACAAGAAAGGGATACAAAGCATTAATAAATGGCAGACCAAGAATCACTTTATCAGTCATATTTTTGACAAGAACAGAAGGAATCTTGAAACAAACATTATCATGGCACACTTGAGCATTATTCAATTCATAATTAATTTTCATTTGAGAACCATTAGCAGAAACCAATCTTTCAGTACATTTTTCAAAGTATTTTGAGGGAATTAATCCTTCTTGGATACAGTTCATATCTGCACCAGAATCAATCATAGCAATAACAGTGAAATGATAATCAGGAGAAACATCAATTTTAACCTTTGTAAACCATTTTGGAGGAAATAATTTATTAACAAAAGCAAGTTGGGGATTAATGAAAGTATCAGGAGTACCTTTATCAGAAAGAAGAGTCTGTTGACTGGGCTCATTTCCATCACTGTGCTCATTTTGTTCGTTACTGGACTTATTAAGATCTTTATCAAGTTTTAGCATTGTCAATTCTTGTTTGAGATTATGGTTATCACTTTTCATGCTTTTAAATTCATGTCTTAATTCATTTATCTCTTGTTTAACAATATGAATTTCATTTTGGAGATCATTAACAGTTAGTTCTTTAGATTTCTTTTTATTAAATCTTTCCAAAGTTTCTTCAAAGCTTATAGTAGATTTTGGTTTTTTACCAGTTTCATCTCTTATCAAGTTTTTCTTAAACCTATCCAAATATTCTTTCTGGAGTTCAGGGTTTTGAATTTGGTTTATTAGTTGAATTATTAATTTTTCATCTTCTTCACTCTTGGTGAGAGCATTAATAACATTGCAACAAGAATCTCTACAACCAATTTTAATATTAGGAGAATCAGAAGAATCATCAGCAGATTGATAGCAAGAATCAGATGAAGAAGAGAAATCATCTTCCAAAGAATCAGACGAGTTGTTTGATTCAAGGATTCTGAATAATTCTTCTTGCGCATTATCATCAATGTTTAACATGTTGAACTTGTTTTTCAGTTTACCAGGTTTTTCTTTACAGTCTTTACTAAAGTGTCCAGGTTTACCACAGTTAAAACATTTACCTTTACTTGATCTCTGTTTAACATGTTTTTTAGAAACATTTTTCTTTTTAGCATAGAAATCATTGGGCTTAACAAAGTTATTTTTGTATTTTTTATAGCTTTTATCATGTTTTTTACTTTTTTGCTTAGAAGGAGCAATAGGAGGCAAACCATATTGTTCACAGAAATTTCCCATTTCATATTTAGCTTTTCTTTTATTCTTTAATTGGTGTTTTAACAATTTTTCATCATTGCACATATTAATACCAAGTTTTTTAATAGTACTGAAAATATCACCATAAGTTAAATTATCATAATCAATAGAATCATTTTTACCCATTAGTTCTTGTTTTACCTTATGAGCAAAGATAGGGGGCAGACCGTCAATAAACTTTTCTTTCCAATAAGGCTTATGGCAATCTTTCCGGAGCATCACCCTGGAAGTAAAAACATCTTGATACCATCTGTAATCAGACATAGTTGGACAACTCAGATTATTCAGATAATCAGAAACACGAGACGAAATATTGGATGGAGTACCAACAAAATGTTTGAGGATAGTATAGATCAAGGTATTGACACCATCAGGAATACCACGACCAATACTTTCATCAAAAATAGGCAAACCTTCCTCATTCTTTTTAACAGCATGTTTAATAGACTCTTTGGATTCTTCAGTGATGTACGAATCCCACCATCCACGAAGAGTACCAGAAAACCCAGTAAGAAGCAAGTTAACAATTTCAGGTTGATCAAGATCATGGTTGTTTTGATAAGCAATACCAACCATAGACATGTGACTCATTTTATTAATGATTTCCTGTTCAGACAAACCATCAATATTCCATTCATAGAGCTTATCAGCAGAGACAGAAAACTGTGTTTGAAAAGATCTCTCTTCAAACTGCATGTCAGGAGGAGTAGGTTTTGGATACCAATTTTTTGTAAAAGACATGGGTTTGGAGTTCCCAACAAATCTTTTAATTTCTGGGAAATCGTCATCAAAGATTCTTTTTGCAGGAACAGAAGAAACAGAAGAAACAGTATCAGAATCTGTATTTTCTTCAGAAACAATTTCTTTTTTGGAAATAGTTCGATTCATTGGAGCACTTGTAGAAGTACCAGTACCCTCAGTTTTAATCTTTAAATTAGAAAGCATTTTGTCAACAATTTCAAGAGTCTTGGACTGAGAAGTTTTAAACATAACTTTTTCTCTTTGACTGGGTAAATCAATCAAAGGTTTCTCAGTTTTAACAGGAACAGATTTTTCAGAAACAGGAACAGATTTTTCAACAAATTTTTCTTCAATACGGTCAAGCTGTTGACCAATAATATGCAAAGATTGATTAGTGAAATTGTTTTGTTCAATAAGGCTAACAATAGGAGTTTGATCATCAGCAATTTTGAAAGGAGAGGCCTTCACTTCCTCTTTTGTCACTTCATCCTTTTTGGTAGTTATCAAAATAGAATCAAGAGGAGGATGACTAGACCTAATAATGGTTTTATCAATCTTAACAAAATTTGATTTCTTTATCACATTTAGATGTTGTTTTGAAACCTCATTATGTGGAACATAATGGTTTTCAAGAAAATCAAAAAACAAAATATGTTTTTTCAATTGATTCATCATTTCCAACCATTTTCTTTTAACACGGTCTTTATCAGACTGAGCAAAATTATCTTGGAAATATTTTCTCTTGGTTTTGTTTGATGCAAGCATAAACTCATTGTACAAAGAATCCCAATCAATTTCAAAATCATCATTTAAAACAGTCAAAACTCTTAATTGATTTTGGTAAACAGGAGGAGTTTCAATAGGAGAATCAAAATCAGAAGGAGTAACAGAAATAGTGTCTTCCTCATCTTCATTAGCAGTTTTACTAAATGGAGTGGAAGTTTCAGGTTTAGTTGAATAGTAAACAGAGCTAATTTGGGATTTATCACTTGAAATACCTTTTAGCTTTAAATCAGAGGATGTTTCCAAATTCTTTTTCAAAAAGTCATTGATCTCTCGATCTCTTTTTGAAATACTTTCAGATCCAGCAAAGGAATGTCTTCCTTCGTTGATTCTCAAAGGTGGATTGTTTTGAAAACTTATTTTAACAGTACCATCAAGATATTGTTGAATATGGGTGAGATCAAGCTCATCAAAAATGGGTTTAGCAGGAGGGGTTTCTTGTTCTAACATCCAATCATTAGGAATTTTAACATCTTGCCATTGAATCATTTTTGGAACTTGGATTTTGGCATCAGGAGTTGAACATTGAATTAACATGGTTTTACCTGAAGGTTCTCTAGGCATTATAGCACAAGGGTTCATTTGAGTACCCATTAGTCTATAATAAATGCGGTAGATCAAAGCAAAAGGCTTACTGCCCTCTTCCATGTAATAGCTAGATGAAGCAATATTCAATGTCAAAGCTTTAACAATATTAGGATCATCCAAAGCAAGAGTAAGATCAGGATAACAGTTAAAATAAACAGGACCATCATACAAAGAAGCAGTGATCATACCAAGAATGCTATCTTTAAAAATCTTAAATCTAGCATCTCTTAAACACATGAGAACAGAAGCATTAATACTCTTTCGGGTGAGTGGTTTAATAGCAACTTGAACCATACCAATATGCAAATAATTGAATTTTTTAGCAGCAATGAAGTCATTAATATTCTTTTTAGTAAACAAACAGCATTTTTCATGAATTCTCGAAATAGAGAAAATTTGTTCAACAGTTCTAGCTTTATAAGCAGAATGAAAAGTACTTTCAACAAAACTAGTTTTATAAATAGTTTTAGTATCAACTTTAGGAATAGTCCATTTACGAAAATCAGAGATCACCTCATTATCATCAATAGTGTGATCTTCTTCATTTACAATATCAGGAGGACAACTAGTCCTGGAGCTGATAGAGGAGTTGGATCTCCACAACTTATCCATACTAACCTAGGTTCAACACTCAGTTATCATGTTTTTCTCACAACCGTTGCATTTCGTAACACATACCCTAACCAACCTTATACCTCTCATGCCCTACACGCCCTCTCTTGGTTCAAACGGGCCTTACAGCTAGGTTCTAGGACTTCACTTTACGACTAGGGTGGCGCCAACGACGGTAAGAAGGGAACACAACAACGGAATATCAAGTGTTCGGGTAGACACGGACAAGAGACAAAGAACACAACCACACTACCACCGGCCAGAAAAGAGTGGCTTTGATACCATAAAGGGGAAAATTCCCTCACACTCAAAAGATCATTACTGCTGTTGCCTCTATTTCCAGAGAATCTTCATCTGCTGCTGCTTTGCCTATGGCAAAAAATCATTCCTTTGTTCAAACCCCTGCTCCTGCTGATGCTCCCTCTTCTTCTTCAGGCAAAAATGTTCAGAATAAAAGCTCCTCTATTGACAATTTGAGAAAGAATCCTGATGCTCTTCGAGCTTTACTCAAATGGGCAGAAGAAGCTGTTGCTGATCAAGAAGAATCCAAAGCCTCCTCTGAAGAATCTGTTGCTCACAATCCCTATTTCCCATATGATCAAGAGCTGTTTGGACATGATGAAGATAACACTCCAGATCTTCGAGAAGATTGAGCTTATTTGTCTAGCCTGCATAAAGGCCAAATGCTACACTGTTTACTAGTAGACTTTCACTGTTAATTTCCACTCCTAATGATAATGTTCTGAAAAGTTGATTCTCCGTGTTTCCCGTGACTTTTAGTCACACCAAGACTGCTTTCAGCTATTTATCTTTTACTGTTAACTTTTACTGTTCATGAGTACTGTTTACTCAAAGCTTTGCCTATTTAAGGGGGGATGTCCCTTAGGCTTTCTCAAGCAAAGTTTAGTTCTGATTTCTCTTCCCTTAGAACTAGCCTTCTTAGAGAGAGAACCCACTTGCTTCCACTACTACTATTGTTCTACTACTACCTTGTTCACCACTGTTCACTACAAGCCTTGTAATCCTACAAACCTTGTAACTAGGACTAGTTCAAGCTTTGTAACTGTTAACCTGTAACTGTTGAGATCTTGTATTCACTACTACTACTGTAAGTGTTTATCCTACTTTCAATAAGAAGTATTTTCAGTTCTATGTTCATTACTTTGCTTGTTGCTACCACCACCTTGGACGGATTACCGCCATACCGAATGGTTCTAAATTGCTTTCATTTATTTTGAATTATTGTTCTTATTTACTTTAAATTATTTTGATATATACTGCTTGGCTGGTTCTACCGCCTTATTATTGTTCTTACATTCAAGTTACTTACTTTCAAGCTATTTACTTTAAAGTTCTATACATTATTTCCATTTACAATATATTACTGTGCTTCCTTCTCCTTCTCTTCAGCAGCGTGTCCCCTTCCCCCTTTATGGTATCAGAGCCACTCTTTTCTGGCCGGTGGTAGTGTGGTTGTGTTCTTTGTGGTCTTGTCCGTGTCTACCCGAACGCTTGATATTCCGTTGTTGTGTTCCCTTCTTACCGTCGTTGGCGCCACCCTAGTCGTAAAGTGAATTCCTAGGACCTAGCTGTAAGGCCCGTTTGAGCCAAGAGAGGGCGTGTAGGGCATGAGAGGTATGAGGTTGGTTAGGGTATGTGTTACGAAATGCAACGGTTGTGAGAAAAACATGATAACTGAGTGTTGAACCTAGGATAGTATGGATAAGTTGTGGAGATCCAACTCCTCTATCAGTTCCAGGACTAGTTGTCCTCCTGATATTGTAAATGAAGAAGATCACACTATTGATGATAATGAGGTGATCCCTGATTTTCGTAAATGGACTATTCCTAAAGTTGATACTAAAACTATTTATAAAACTAGTTTTGTTGAAAGTACTTTTCATTCTGCTTATAAAGCTAGAACTGTTGAACAAATTTTCTCTATTTCTAGAATTCATGAAAAATGCTGTTTGTTTACTAAAAAGAATATTAATGACTTCATTGCTGCTAAAAAATTCAGTTATTTGCATATTGGTATGGTTCAAGTTGCTATTAAATCACTCACCCGAAAGGGTATTAATGCTTCTGTTCTCATGTGTTTAAGAGGTGCTAGATTTAAGATTTTTAAAGATAGCATTCTTGGTATGATCACTGCTTTTTTGTATGATGGTCCTGTTTATTTTAACTGTAATCCTGATCTTACTCTTGCTTTGGATGATCCTAATATTGTTAAAGCTTTGACACTGAATATTGCTTCATCTGGTTATCACATGGAAGAGGGTAGTAAGCCTTTTGCTTTGATTTACCGCATTTATTATAGACTTATGGGTACTCAAATGAATCCTTGTGCTATAATGCCTAGAGAACCTTCAGGTAAAACCATGTTAATTCAATGTTCAACTCCTGATGCCAAAATCCAAGTCCCAAAAATGATTCAATGGCAAGATGTTAAACTTCCTAATGATTGGGTGTTAGAACAAGAAACCCCTCATGCTAAACCCATTTTTGATGAGCTTGATCTCACCCATATTCAACAATATCTTGATGGTACTGTTAAAATAAGTTTTCAAAACAATCCACCTTTGAGGGTCAACGAAGGAAGACATTCCTTTGCTGGATCTGAAAGTATTTCAAAAAGAGATCGCGAGATCAATGAATTTTTGAAAAAGAATTTGGAAACATCCTCTGATTTAAAGCTAAAAGGTATTTCAAGTGATAAATCCCAAATTAGCTCTGTTTACTATTCAACTAAACCTGAAACTTCCACTCCATTTAGTAAAACTGCTAATGAAGATGAGGAAGACTCTGTTTCTGTTACTCCATCTGATTTTGATTCTCCTATTGAAACTCCTCCTGTTTACCAAAATCAATTAAGAGTTTTGACTGTTTTAAATGATGATTTTGAAATTGATTGAGATTCTTTGTACAATGAGTTTATGCTTGCATCAAACAAAACCAAGAGAAAATATTTCCAAGATAATTTTGCTCAGTCTGATAAAGACCGTGTTAAAAGAAAATGGTTGGATATGATGAATCAATTGAAAAAACATATTTTGTTTTTTGATTTTCTTGAAAACCATTATGTTCCAAATAATGAGGTTTCAAAACAACATTTATATGTGATAAAGAAATCAAATTTTGTTAAGATGGATAAAACCATTGTTAGGTCTAGTCATCCTCCTCTTGATTCAATTTTGATAACTACTAAGAAAGATGAAGTGACAAAAGAGGAAGTAAAGGCCTCTCCTTTCAAAATTGCTGATGATCAAACTCCTATTGTTAGCCTTATTGAACAAAACAATTTTACTAACCAATCTTTGCATATTATTGGTCAACAGCTTGACCGTATTGAAGAAAAATTTGTTGAAAAATCTGTTTCTGCTTCTGAAAAATCTGTTCCTGTTAAAACTGAGAAACCTTTGATTGATTTACCCAGTCAAAGAGAAAAAGTTATGTTTAAAACTTCTCAGTCTAAGACTCTTGAAATTGTTGACAAAATGCTTTCTAATCTAAAGATTAAAACTGAGGGTACTGGTACTTCTACAAGTACTCCAACTAATCGAACTATTTCCAAAAAAGAAATTGTTTCTGAAGAAAATACAGATTCTGATACTGTTTCTTCTGTTTCTTCTGTTCCTGCAAAAAGAATCTTTGATGATGATTTCCCAGAAATTAAAAGATTTGTTGGGAACTCCAAACCCATGTCTTTTACAAAAAATTGGTATCCAAAACCTACACCTCCTGATATGCAGTTTGAAGAGAGATCTTTTCAAACACAGTTTTCTGTCTCTGCTGATAAGCTCTATGAATGGAATATTGATGGTTTGTCTGAACAGGAAATCATTAATAAAATGAGTCACATGTCTATGGTTGGTATTGCTTATCAAAATAACCATGATCTTGATCAACCTGAAATTGTTAACTTGCTTCTTACTGGTTTTTCTGGTACTCTTCGTGGATGGTGGGATTCATACATCACTGAAGAATCCAAAGAGTCTATTAAACATGCTGTTAAAAAGAATGATGAAGGTTTGCCTATTTTTGATAAAAGTATTGGTCGTGGTATTCCTGATGGTGTTAATACCTTGATCTATACCATTCTCAAACATTTTGTTGGTACTCCATCCAATATTTCATCCCGTGTTTCTGATTATTTGAATAATTTGAGTTGTCCAACCATGTCTGATTACAGATGGTATCAAGATGTTTTTACTTCCAGGGTGATGCTCCGAAAAGATTGCCATAAGCCTTATTGGAAAGAAAAGTTTATTGACGGTCTGCCTCCTATCTTTGCTCATAAGGTAAAACAAGAGTTAATGGGTAAAAATGATTCTATTGATTATGATAATTTAACTTATGGTGATATTTTCAGTACTATTAAAAAACTTGGTATCAATATGTGTAATGATGAAAAATTGTTAAAACACCAATTAAAGAATAAAAGAAAAGCTAAATATGAAATGGGAAATTTCTGTGAACAATATGGTCTGCCTCCTATTGCTCCTTCTAAGCAAAAAAGTAAAAAACATGATAAAAGCCATAAAAAATACAGAAATAACTTTGTTAAACCTAATGATTTCTATGCTAAAAAGAAAAATGTTTCTAAAAAATATATTAAACAGAGATCGGGTAAAGGTAAATGCTTTAACTGTGGTAAACCTGGACACTTTAGTAAAGATTGCAAAGAAAAACCTGGTAAATTGAAAACAAGTTCAACATGTTAAACATTGATGATAATGTGCAAGAAGAGTTATTCAGAATCCTCGAATCAAACAACTCGTCTGATTCTTTGGAAGATGATTTTTCTTCTTCATCTGATTCTTGTTATCAATCTGCTGATGATTCTTCTGATTCTCCTAATATCAAAATTGGTTGTAGAGATTCTTGTTGCAATGTTGTTAATACTCTCACCAAGACTGAAGAAGATGAAAAATTAATAATTCAACTAATTCATCAAATTCAAAACCCTGAACTCCAGAAAGAATATTTGGATAGATTTAAGAAAAATTTGATAAGAAATGAAACTGGTAAGAAACCAAAATCTACTATAAGTTTTGAAGAAACTTTGGAAAGATTTAATAAAAAGAAATCTAAAGAATTAACTGTTCATGATCTCCATAATGAAATTCATATTGTTAAACAAGAGATGAATGAATTAAAACATGAATTTAAAAGCATGAAAAGTGATAACAATAATCTCAAACAAGAATTGACAATGTTAAAACTTGATAAAAATCTTAATAAATCCAGTAAGAACAAAATGAGCACAGTGATGGAGATGAATCCAGTCAACAAGCTCTTCTTTCTGATAAAGGTACTCCTGATACTTTTACTGATCCCCAACTTGCTTTTGTTAATAAATTATGTCCTCCAAAATGGTTTACAAAAGTTAAAATTGTTGTTTCTCCTGATTATCATTTCACTGTTATTGCCATGATTGATTCTGGTGCAGATATGAACTGTATCCAAGAAGGATTAATTCCCTCAAAATATTTTGAGAAATCTACTGAAAGATTGGTTTCTGCTAATGGTTCTCAAATGAAAATTAAGTATGAATTGAATAATGCTCAGGTGTGCCATGATAATGTTTGTTTCAAGATTCCTTCTGTTCTTGTCAAAAACATGACTGATAAAGTGATTCTTGGTCTGCCATTTATTAACGCTTTGTATCCCTTTCTTGTTGAACATGATGGAATTACTACTGATCCGTTTGGACAGAAAGTAAAATTCAAATTTGCTTCAAAGTTTGAAATTGATATTGATAGTCTGTCTTACAAAAAAGACTCTCCCATGAATGAACTTGTTCAAGAACTAATGATGAATTCTTACCAATATTTCTGATGATTTTAAAGGTAATTTTCACAATACCAAAATGTTAAATACTATTCATTATCCTAACATTATCGATGATTCTTTGCAGGAACTGGACAATGATGCGTGGATAAATACCACTAATAAGTGGGATAATAATAATATTCATATTTATACCACTAGTAAGTGGATCATTATGGAAAAGAAGAACAAGGGAAAAGCTCCTACACAGGACTATTCTCAATTTGCAATGCTTGAAGGCGCATCTTCTAGGGTAAAACCTAGTGGATCAACATCCCTTCAAGGAGATGTCCTGGCAACGGTGACATATTCCAATGGTAATATGTTAATTGCTTTACAAGAAGTTTTGTCAAGAAATTTGCAATTTCACAATGGAACCTGCTTAGAATTACCAAATTCTATTAAACTCATCCTTGATAACCTTCAATTTGCTTTTATTGGAAACCACCATGATCTTTTCCAAAACACTCTCAGAAACCTTGAAATCCATCTTGTTAACCTTATTGCTCAAAATGAAGCTTATGTGAGCCACCCAGCTAACCCTATTTCAGAAAATAATCTTGCTTTAGAAAATGACTTTGTTTCAAAAAATGAGGCTTTTCAAAGCCATCCTGTTAACCACCCAAATATCAAAGATGGACCCAATACTAGTCAACTCTTTGGCAAAGAGGACATCCATTCAATGGATAAAAAGACTATTATGGGCACTGATTACGCAAGATTGAGTCTTAAGACCCAATCTTTGTTGAAAAGTGCTATTGCCAACTTGCCAACAGACATACAATCTCGTATTCTGGAAAGCAAGGCTATGTTTAAGTCTTCTGACTTATGGTTCGGGCATTTCAAGATACTTGTTACAACTGTTATTCCTGATCCTGCTAATTCAGATGATGTTAGTGATATTCTTCAACAAGCTGATTGGAAAGAACACTTTGGGAGTAGTTTCAGAGTGTATGAAAAGAAACACCCATTTCCCGGCCTTCTGGTCAATTATGATGATGGTTCAGATGATGATAAGAGGGGTCCTAATTGGCTCTCTCAAATGTTTGAGTATGGCTTTATTAGGCTCATAAGACTAACAAGCCATGACCAAACCAGCCAGCTCCCACAAATCATTCAGACTGCTATTAAACAATTTGAAAGTCCTTTTGTTTCGATCAGATGCTGGAGCACTTTGCCTCAATGGGAAAGAGATAACTGGATGAATGTCCAGCCCTCAAAACATCTCATTCTCATTAATGGATACACGCATCCAAGGGCAATGGTATGAAGGAGACTCTTATTTATCCTTCAAAAATCCTTGGGCTCTCGCAGACTGCTGGAGTAATTATTTTACGAATCAAATTCGTGAAGTTGCTCAGAATTTATGGAAGAATTATCACTTTATGGGGAATTCAGGTAGAATTTCTGTTTTTGGTCCAAGACCTTATGCTAATGCCATTCCTCATTTGCGGATAGCAGATCACTATAATCCAAGAAGTTTTCTCACTCCAGGAAAAACTCCAGAGTTTGAGCCACTTCTATACTGTGGATTTTGTAACCAATATGTTCTCTATCATGAGCATGAATGTAATGATGATCCTCCATGGGAACCTTACGATGACTACCCATCAGATGCTACTTCCATTGGTTAATGAGTTTATTCCTGAGGTCACTACTATTTCAAGACTGGTGTTACTTTATTTGTCTGGCTTGCACAACAGCCAAGATAAAATATTGTCCTTCACAAATTTGTTGCAGAAAATCCGGTACTGGTTCATAATACTCCGGATTTTGCGGAAGATTTTGATTTTCTTATTTGTCTAGCCTGCACAATGGCCAATGCTGCAATATTTACTACTGCTAGAAGCTGGTTTTCCACTATTATGATGCTTTCAAAAGATCCCAAAGATTAATGTTCACGTGAAGACAACAAAATGCATGCCTATTAGTTCCTTTTGTTGGCTTCTTTCTTATTGGCATCTTTTGTCTTTAAAGGACACCAATAATGAGGCCTTGTTCCTACACTTAGAGGGCTATTGCTGATTCCCATAATCTTGGAAGGATTCCTCACAAGATTGGGTCAAAAAAGAGGGAAAATTCCAAATTTTACTATTCAGTCACTATTCACCTGTCACTATTCATCTGTCACTATTCACTGGTACTGTTCATCCGTTACTATTCATGACACTATTCACTCCGAATTTTGCCTATTTAAGGGGGGTTGTCCCTTATGTTGGAGGGCTTTCTCAAGCAAAGTTGGAAGCAAAGTTTAGTTCTGATTTCTCTTCCCTTAGAACTAGCCTTCTTAGAGAGAGAACCCACTTGCTTCCACTACTATTGTTCTACTACTACCTTGTTCACCATTATTCACTACAAGCCTTGTAATCCTACAAACCTTGTAACTAGGACTAGTTCAAGCTTTGTAACTGTTAACCTGTAACTGTTGAGATCTTGTATTCACTACTACTGCTGTAAGTGTTTATCCTACTTTCAATAAGAAGTATTTTCAGTTCTATGTTCATTACTTTACTTGTTGCTACCACCACCTTGGACGGATTACCGCCATACCGGATGGTTCTAAATTGCTTTCATTTATTTTGAACTATTGTTCTTATTTACTTTAAATTATTTTGATATATACTGCTTGGCTAGTTCTACCGCCTTATTATTGTTCTTACATTCAAGTTACTTACTTTCAAGCTATTTACTTTCAAGTTCTCTACATTATTTCCATTTACATTATTATTGTGCTTCCGTCTCCTTCTCTTCAGTAGTGCGTCCCCTTCCTGACTTATTCAAGGGTTTGTAGTTAATGACTAATCTTGGGGTTCCTCTTTCAATCTCAGCATTTTTTTGGACATAAAAGGCTGAACAAGACCAGGGAGACTTGCTATTCCTAATCAATTTTTTCTGCAACAAATCATGGATTTCTTTTTTGCAAAATTCAACAGTTTCAACATTCATTTGGATAGGACGAGCTTTTGTGGGAATATTTTTCTCGTCAAAATCTTTGACATACTGCAAATCAACAATATGTTTCTTCCTATGCCAGAAAGCATTAGGAACATCGGAGCAAACATCATCAATCAACATTTTTTGAAAATTATCAATTTTGGATTACAACAATTTATCAGAAATTTGATCCTTATGCCTTAACCCCTGTTAACCGGCCCATCAAAACTGTTTTTCCAAAAAGTTCCCCCCAATACATCAAAAAACAATATTACCAACACCTGTTTTATGTTGAACCCAACAGAGCCTCTATTTCTGATCCTTTCAGACTTGCTAAGAGTTATTTCCCTCCGAAGTTTCATTGGATTCCAGAGCATAGGGAAAAGAATTTAAATTATTATTCTGATCTTCTGCGCCATGAAAGATCTATTATTATTAACACCATTTTTGATCATAATGACACTTCCAAAATTATTTATCACAGTGTTTACTTGGCCAATTTTATTTCTGAAGAACAATGGGGCTTTTCTCTTACATCTACCAGAACAATGCCAAGTTCCCCCATTCCCTATTCATATTATGATTATATCATGGCTTGGACAAGATTCATGCTGCACCAGAATGAAAACATGTCTCATTCCTGGTTTGTTAACTTTGACAAAGAATTCACTGGTGATTTGCCCCTTTGGTTCAACCGCTGGTGGGGCCAATTTGGTCCTGTTACTGAATTATTTCCTGCACCATTGCTTGATGCTTTCAACTGTTTCAAGAAATGTTATAGGTGTGATGCTTATGGAGCCAAATTTCCTGCTTTGCTTCATTTTGTTAAAAAATATAAAATACCTTGGATTTTGAAATAGCAATATGAGAAAGATGGTGATGTTCTCTCTAAAGGGGGAAGACACTGTTTCCAATAAGGCTTATGGCAATCTTTCCGGAGCATCACCCTAGAAGTAAAAACATCTTGGTACCATCTGTAATCAGACATAGTTGGACAACTCAAATTATTCAAATAATCAGAAACACGGGATGAAATATTGGATGGAGTACCAACAAAATGTTTGAGAATGGTATAGATCAAGGTATTAACACCATCAGGAATACCACGACCAATACTTTCATCAAAAATAGGCAAACCTTCATCATTCTTTTTAACAGCATGTTTAATAGACTCTTTGGATTCTTCAGTGATGTATGAATCCCACCATCCACGAAGAGTACCAGAAAAACCAGTAAGAAGCAAGTTAACAATTTCAGGTTGATCAAGATCATGGTTATTTTGATAAGCAATACCAACCATAGACATGTGACTCATTTTATTAATGATTTCCTGTTTAGACAAACCATCAATATTCCATTCATAGAGCTTATCAGCAGAGACAGAAAACTGTGTTTGAAAAGATCTCTCTTCAAACTGCATATCAGGAGGTGTAGGTTTTGGATACCAATTTTTTGTAAAAGACATGGGTTTGGAGTTCCCAACAAATCTTTTAATTTCTGGGAAATCATCATCAAAGATTCTTTTTGCAGTAACAGAAGAAACAGTATCAGAATCTGTATTTTCTTCAGAAACAATTTCTTTTTTGGAAATAGTTCGATTAATTGGAATACTTGTAGAAGTACCAGTACCCTCAGTTTTAATCTTTAAATTAGAAAGCATTTTGTCAACAATTTCAAGAGTCTTGGACTGAGAAGTTTTAAACATAACTTTTTCTCTTTGACTGGGTAAATCAATCAAAGGTTTCTCAGTTTTAACAGGAACAGATTTTTCAGAAACAGGAACAGATTTTTCAACAAATTTTTCTTCAATACGGTCAAGCTGTTGACCAATAATATGCAAAGATTGATTAGTGAAATTGTTTTGTTCAATAAGACTAACAATAGGAGTTTGATCATCAGCAATTTTGAAAGGAGAGGCCTTCACTTCCTCTTTTGTCACTTCATCCTCTTTTGTCACTGTATCCAAGAAGGATTAATTCCCTCAAAATATTTTGAGAAATCTACTGAAAGATTGGTTTCTGCTAATGGTTCTCAAATGAAAATTAAGTATGAATTGAATAATGCTCAGGTGTGCCATGATAATGTTTGCTTCAAGATTCCTTCTGTTCTTGTAAAAAATATGACTGATAGAGTGATTCTTGGTCTGCCATTTATTAATGCTTTGTATCCCTTTCTTGTTGAACATGATGGAATTACTACTGATCCATTTGGACAGAAAGTAAAATTCAAATTTGCTTCAAAGTTTGAAATTGATATTGATAATCTGTCTTATAAGAAAGACTCTCCCATGAATGGACTTGTTCAAGAACTAATAATGAATTCTGATGATTTTAAAGGTAATTTTCATGACACCAAAATGATAAAAACTATCCGTTATCCTAACAATATTAATGCTTCTTTGCAGGAATCGGATAATGATGCGTGGATAAATACCACTAATAAGTGGGACAATAATAATATTCATATTTTTACCACTAGTAAGTGGATTATTATGGAAAGGAAAAACAAGGGAAAAGCTAAAAGTTTATTGACGGTCTGCCTCCTATCTTTGCTCATAAGGTAAAACAAGAATTAGTGGGTAAAAATAATTCTATTGATTATAATAATTTAACCTATGAAGATATTTTCAATACTGTTAAAAAACTTAGTACCAATAGGGGTAATAATAAAAAATTGTTAAAACACCAATTCAAGTACAGATATAACTTTGTTAAACCTAATTATTTCCATGCTAAGAAGAGACATGTTAACTATGGAAAATCTGGATACTTTAATAAAAATTGTAAAAGAAAACCTAGTAATTTACAAGACAAATTCAACATATTAAATATTGATAACTCTTTTGATATTAAAATTGGTAGAAGAGGTTTAATAATCAATCAAGGCATATATATATATGCCTTGAATTTCATAGCAAAATCAAATAATCAATCAAACTTCCAAATTCCAAATGGAGTAATAGTAACTCTGAGAACTAAACTGAATGCTCATAGTAGTACAAATTTAAATTGAAAAATTAACATAAATTTTAAAAACTAAGAACTATCTACTATGACTATAGCTCATCACTGACTCCCTTCCATCTCTCTCACCGCTATTAATGCTAACAACTATGTCGTTGATGATCAGCTACAACACTGCCCGGGCTCAACATCTTTGGAGACAACGTTGGCTTCATTTTAAAAATGGGTCACTCACCTGAGAAATAATAAGAAAAATTTTAGACGTTTGCAAACCAAATATTTTTTACAACCACCTACAACACGTATTTAACCACAAAAGCAACGGACACAACTCACCACATTCCCCAAATTATGAAATGCAGAAACATAAAAGAAAAAAAAATGAAGAACAATCAAACGTGAAGAAGAAAAAGAATAGGAGGAAGAGAGAACACCACTTAAAATAATTAGGGAATGCCTTTATCATCTATAATATACAATATCAACTAATTAGTCAATAATTTCAAACTGATAACCACAAAAACAAAAAAAGAGATAAAAATATTATCATTTCCATACTTTGAAAAAGAATTCGCACCAAAGTGAAACAATTAGAGAAAATATTTAAAAAAAAAGAACCAGTACCACAAAATTAAAAGCAAATAGATATTAAAGAGACTGAAAAAAAAAAAAAAAAAGAGGTTGTTCGGTGGGAGGATATTACCAATTACCAAAGTCAAGTAGATGAGTGGATTCGGAATGGCTCTAGATCTAGACTCTAGAGTGGCAATAGAAAAGAAGAATGGCCAAGATTTGCTTTCTCTCCCCACTGGCCAAATCTCTTTTTGGCAGCCTCTTCTTCTCTCCACCTAAAAACAAAATATATATAGATACTGGATAAATAAAAGATGAGAAGAAAGTGCATTTGTTTATATAAAAAATGGAGAAAGTGTGAACTGCAAAGAAACTGAAAAGGAACTGAAAAAATGCATTTTACAATGAATTTGGTTTACAATTTGTTGTAAAAGGGAAAAAAAAAATTGAGTTTAGTAATTGTATAAGTGGAAAACGTGGTTGGCAAATTAAAAGCAATTTTTTAGGAGTGAAACATGGTAAATCTAATCGGTTTTAAAAAGGGGAAAAATGATTTTGTTAATTTAAAAAGTTGGAAACGTTCAATCAAAATAAAAAGTGGAAAGTTATCAAAAAAAAAAAAAAAAAGTGGAAAACTAACGTGAGAGAGAAATGGAGAAGTGAGAGAAAAAACTGTTTTTTTTTAGCTAAAAATTAGGAGTTTTTAAATTACTAATTGTGGGGCCCAGCAATTCGTGGACCAGGCCCATTTGCCCTTAGAAAGTCCGAGGGCCCAATCCGAGGAGAACTGTGGCCCAAGCTCCATGACGCCGAGTACGGACCAATTTTTGGGAGGCAGCCGAGGACAGTCTAGTCCTCGGCAGGCCCATAATCCGCCCAGAATAAAGGGATAAATTCGTAAGGAAATCCAAAATACCTTGGGGCGATTATCCTAAATACCCTTCTGGATAAGGCCCAATGCCTGGCAGAACCGTACTCTACAGCTTTATCAAGTCATCCCCAACAATTCCGGGATTAGACTGATGGGACCAATGTCAGTATTTGTAAAGACTGACCCTACACGTGGACGAAGGACATCGAACGCACACTAGTATAAAAGGAGAAGTAAGTGAATCTAGCAGGGGGAGGAAAAGGAAGGGAGACTTCATGAGGAAGATCGCCGGAACGATCCATGCACAGAACAGAGAAAGTCCTCCGTTGGACAGCCGGAAAGGACCACAAGGGCCCTCGGATCAAGTCCGAGGATCCCATTCTCAGAGGTGGCAGTATGGCGGGGCTTTAAACGTTTAGGCCCAGTCCATTTTCCACAGGGATCTTTCTGAAATCCAGACCGGACCATCCCCCCGTGACCAAGCCCAAGCTTTTCAAGCCCACTCTCTACAAATCGTATTGTGAGGGATCTCTCCCGCGTGAACCCTAAGATGTCACTGGGCCGCGCAGGAATCGTGTCCCTACAATTGGCGCCGTCTGTGGGAAGCATGCGCGCTTGGCGCAGGTGGCGGTGGAGTCAACTCTCTACTAAGCAAAAATCCACGGAGCTTCCTCCGTCTCCTTTGACGTGCAGCTGTTGTTCCGACATAAACTTCTGCTAGGGGCTACTCCTGGCAGCGCCCATGGCGTGGGCAGCCCTAGGGGCTCTTGGCCTCAAGCCGGCTCTCCCCGCCCTGATCTAGGGGCTTACATCCGAAAAACAAACCAAAAGTTTTGGACAGAACCAAGGCCTTGCATGGTCCACGGACTCAAGCCTGTGGGGAAACCAAACACAAAAAAAATAAGTCTCGAAAGTTTTGGACAGAACCAAGGTCTTGCATGGTCCTCGGACTCAAACCTATGGGGAAACCAAGTACAAGAGATGAAAATCAAAAGTTTTGGACAGAACCAAGGGTCTTGCATGGTCCTCGGACTCAAACCTCTGGGGAAACCAAGTACAAGAGATGAAAATCAAAAGTTTTGGACAGAACCAAGGCCTTGCATGGTCCACGGACTCAAGCCTGTGGGGAAACCAAACACAAAAAAAATAAGTCTCGAAAGTTTTGGACAGAACCAAGGTCTTGCATGGTCCTCGGACTCAAACCTATGGGGAAACCAAGTACAAGAGATGAAAATCAAAAGTTTTGGACAGAACCAAGGCCTTGCATGGTCCACGGACTCAAGCCTGTGGGGAAACCAAACACAAAAAAAATAAGTCTCGAAAGTTTTGGACAGAACCAAGGTCTTGCATGGTCCTCGGACTCAAACCTATGGGGAAACCAAGTACAAGAGATGAAAATCAAAAGTTTTGGACAGAACCAAGGCCTTGCATGGTCCACGGACTCAAGCCTGTGGGG
>NW_022154783.1:0-72692 GCF_001633185.2 Quercus lobata
AAAAAAAAAAAAAAAAAAAAAAAAAAAAAAAAAATTTAAAAAAACAAAACATCTCTTGACTAAATTACCATGAACATGAGTAAGACAAAGAAAGTAGCAGTACCTCAATTTTTTCATTGAACCAATAATCAACCATCTCCTTCCACTGTGTTGTGATAACCCCAGGCGGTTCACTAGCCAATACTTGTTCACGTGACAGCCCAGGTTTTTTGTGATCCTTCTTCAACTTGGTCCTGCGATTTCTCCTTAGTTCTCCTAGCTGATTCATTGCTCATCCCATTTGATTGGGTGGTTTGACAATAATGGGATCAATTATATACCGTTGCTGAAATGCAAAAGTGGAGTTAGCAAAATGTAGTATTTTAATTAGAGAACAACGACTGCATATGACATTTAATTAGGACAGCAGGTGTAAATAAAAATAATTAATATTTCATTTTCATACTACCTCAATCTCCGTCCAACAATCATTTTAAACTTTTGAGGGACACTTGGCCACCCAGCAGGCGAAAGCGGGCATACTAGGCCATTCTCGCAAAACGAGCCCAACCACCGAATGAACAAAATCCCGTCATCGCCAATCGGTTGGCCTTGATCATTTAACGGCAATTGAATTTTGTACTCACCAGTCATTGCCCATATGTCAGCCAACCTTGTTTTCCCACGTTTTCCAGGCCTATTTTCTGATGCTCGATTTTGTTCCGGTGGTGGATTTTGTACCGGTGTTTGGGTTTGAACATAATCATCTGTATCTACAAGACCAGCAATATTAGGACTGATTTAACAAAGCTTAGAACTAGTGAAAAATATCACACCACGTGAAAATTATGCATCTACCAACTTAAATAATAAAAGGTTTACGATTTCATTTAAACAAAACAGGAGTAAATTTTGGCCTTTCTCCCACGCATTCATGTAACCCACTTACGTAGCTTTCTGAAAAGACGAGCAACCATGCTTCGTTTGGGTTGCCTTCATTTATCCTTAATAAATTTGGATTTAGAATATATAATTTCAACCCGATCTTATCTTTGATCATTCTTAAGTACATTGAATAGATGAAAGTGGACGGAGTGGACCAAAGTGGATGAAATTAGAACAACGATTGAATGTGAACTTTTTACTTTTTTATTTGTTATAATACGAGGATGACTTATCTTAAAAAAAGAAAAAGAAAAAGAAAAAGCTTTTGCATGCAAAAAATGACTTCCCTCTTAAATTGGTACACGGTATGATAAAAAAGTAGTTGCTTGTTCTCAAAGGAATGTAACTCATTGCTTCTGTAGATATTCATCTTACAAGTAAAAGAAATTCTAGTTTCAAATTTATTATTTGTCCTTTACTTTTAAGCAATTTGATGGTGATGGAATTCATTCAACTTCAGCAAATTTGTTTACCAATTTCCTAAAGTTGACTAGTAATTGGAAATTGCTAGCTTAATTAAGCAAGTATAACAATAATCTACAAGAAAGGGACACGTTATTTTTTTAATCTCTCTCAGGATAGAATGATACCCAAGATGGAATAGATCCTACATACTTGGAATTGATAACCAAGGTTTTGCATTTTTCCACACTTTGTTAATTTGGAAATACAGAGGGAATGTCTTGGTTATACTTTACTGCATATAGTTGGCTTAGAGTCAAGTATATAACATGTCAGAAAAATCCTAATTGAAAAACCAATGCCGTGAAATTGGACTGAAGTGATCGAATGGACCATAGTGGACCTAAAGGACCGAGGTAGACGCTGTAGGACCAAATGGACTGAGCATAAATGAATGGACTGAGCAGACCAAATTGGACCAAATAGACCAAAATCGACTGAATTGGACCCAAAGGAAATGAATGGACCAAACGGACCAAAGTCAGCAGAATATACTCAATATATTTAGATATTTTAATTATATTATTAGTTTTTGTAAACCACCAACTCATAATTGAAATTGCAAAACATAAATCCTACAATATTAAAAAATGTGAACCAAATGAATTCCTATAGGTATTAGAATTGATCTAAGCATCCAATAATAAACATCAAACCTTACATTCAAAAACATGACCAATACCTGGAGCCAGTGTCTCATCATCGTCACTTGCAACCGGTGTTGCCACCGGTCTTGCGTCCTCAGAAATGTGGAGTTCCTCATCAGCTGCCTCCACCCGTTGTCGTGACTGTGATGATCCTTGCCCAACGTAAACAAGTCGCAACTGACGTTTCCTCCCCATTCTTGCGTCCATCACCTTTTACAACACAAAGAGGAAAAATGGTTAACAAGCACAGCTAATAATTGTTAACTGTAGTAAAGATAATTATGTATGTTAAAACTATTATTTCTTAACAACACGAAAATATAACAGTTATAACATATATATGCAACAACATGAAGAAGTAACAGTTTCACCTAATAATTATATATGAGTATCAATCTGATTCTTAAGTCATGAGGACACATATATCCTATAACAAAGACACAAGTATAACTAGAGTCTTCATTTCAAAAAAAAAAAAAAAAAAAAAAAAAAAAAAAAAAAAAAAAAAACAAGTCAACCCCATACCAAAATCATGTTGAATGTTTTTCCCTAAAATTTTCTCTTTTAGTATAGATAAAGATTTAGTCTAGTTTGTAGCAACTTTGTTATGTAAATGAAGTAAGTTTAATTTTAGCATATTAATTTCCTACTAAAATTATTTTCACACTTCCCACTTTGTTTGAGTTAGCTTAATCACATATTAGTCATGCTCAATCACAATTAAATCATATACATACTACATACATCATCATGCGATGACTTCATTTTTCTTGATTAAGGCTATATCAAACCTTCCATTCTTGAACACCTTAATGGGGAACACTCCATCTATTTAACTCGAGAATACTCTTATTTTATAAATAGTGAGTCCAAATATGAATAAATAAATTATTTCTTTCTCACACTATCCTTCTCCTTTTCTACTATCTCAAATTAACATGAGAATTATCGATCCATTTTCAATTTTGTCCTGTATCATTATTTTTTAATCCTCTCACTCTTTTATTTATTATCTTATTAAATTTTACTCTTTATGTTGTATACCAACGGACTAAATAATATGATACTACATTCAACTTTAAATATGTGAATTAATAAAATTTGAAAATGCAATGTTAAAGATATTTTGGTCTTAGAAGTCTAAAACCTATTGTAAGTTGATGTATGGGATTGTACATATACAACAAGCACACTAACTTCCACTTAGTCTTTGGTTAATCATCTAAAGTTAAACCTAGTATATAAACCATGTATTATGTTTATTATAAGAAATATACTTAAACAACAAATATGTAGCTATCAAGAACTTTTGTCATAGGCCTAATCACATTAAACTCTCTCTCTCTCTCTCTCACTCTCTCCCTCTCTCACATCACAACTTTAACATGTAAGAAATAGACCATCTCATTTTAAATGAAATGGGGCTATGTCCTGCCCCTTTTGTAATTGCTTATGTTTTAATGTAATCGTCTTTCATCAAAAAAGAGAAAAAAAGAAACAGTATATATCTACATTCTATATATTAGTATATATTCGCATTGTATATACCATATTGGGAGTGCCGTGAACAAGTTGAGTAAAAGATAATTTTTTAAAAAAAGTAAAAAAATATTGAAGGAGAATGATAGTATGGATTAATCCAAATTCATATCATATATATTTAAGTGTCATCTTATGTTTGGTGAACCTAAATTTTTATTCTAGCAAGTGCCAATAGACTTCAATGTATAAGTCCTAAAATCCAATTACAAATTGACATCCGTAGGCAAATTGTGAAAGAGGATAGGGTCATAGACTCATAGGGAGGAATTCACAATAACAACCCTTTCAAACGTCTAGATCCTTCTGGGTTGTGCTTTTCAAGTCATACGCAGAGTCATAGTGACTCTAGAGCCCTGAACGAACCGGAAAGATACGTCTATGTTATTAGTGATTATATGTTCAAACTTTTATTTTTTAACAATTTTGACAAAATAACAGTTTGCACACATATATGCAACAATGTCAAACTTTGCACGCAATATGCCTTTACAAATGAGAACTTATAATTTCAATAATAATTAACTATAACACAATTACGCATACCACAACAATATCCTATTACACTACTCATCATCACTGTAATCAACTTCGTTGTCATCTTCATCGTTGGAGTCATCATCAATGAACTCACACTCATCCAAGTCGTCCATTTCAGGAAGATCTCTTGGGCCAATGATAGAAGCATCAATTGTCATTCCCTCCACATCATCTCGACCCCAACGAAGGTCATCCCTACCAACATCAGGACTAGTGACAGAGTACGGGATGTTCTCAAGAAACTCATTCATGTCATCCTCATCACAATGGGGCCCAATACCTACATCAAATACATCTCTGGCTTTCGTTTTAACGACAACATACCAATCTTTCTGCCTTTTATCTTCAACATAAAAAACTTGTGTAGCTTGAGACGCCAACACATATGGTTCATGCACCATTTCCTCCCCACCATGTACGGAATGATTAACATTCACCATAGGAAATCCAAACTCATCAGTCTTATATCCCCTCCTATTTTGATCATCAACTCATTTACACTTAAATAACACATGTTTGATATTGCTAGAATAATTCAACTCAATGATATCTGTCAACACACCATAGTACGTATTGTCACCTTTAGTGGCAACACTAACTCCACTATTTTGCGTTTTTCTATTTCCCTCGACATTCAAACTCCTAAATTTTAACCCATTTATGACATAATGTTTCAGCCGATTTACTGAAGTATATGGCCCTTTCGAAAGCGTGACAAGTGTATTAGTAAGTCCACTTTTTTCCCTATCAGCAGCAGTCATTGACATCACCTAATATAATCAAACAAATTAATTGAGTCTAATTAGTACCGTCATTCTACTTATGGGAAAGTTGCAAGGTTAAGAAGTTGAATATATGACACGTACGTGAGATCTAAACCAGCCACAAAAGTTCTCCATGTGGTGCTTATGAATAGTAGCATTGGATATACGATCGTGGCCTTTTTGAAGTTCATCCTTCGTCAAACTTTTGTGCATCCTACATGAGATGGCAATTGTATTAGTGTTAATACACATAGCGCACATTGGATTCTCGTGCAATTGTATTGATGTCCATAGTACTTACTCACGAAACTGGTAAATGTTCTCAGAATTGAATAGCACATAGCGATGAGCTTGGGTCAATTCCCTATTGTCTAGTGCCACACTTGAAACCGCCCCTGTTGACTCCTCCATTGTCCTTGTGGGTCGTGAGAATATAGTTTCAACTCCTTCCATATACCGTGAACAAAACGTTAAACATTCCTCCACTATGTAGCCTTCGGCAATACACCCTTCTAGAGCAACCCTGTTTCTTACATAAGACTTAAGGCGTGAGAGGTACCTATAATACGCATGACAAGGTTAGTAATTGACACTAGCTATTACAAAGCACACATGAAACCTCATACTGTACATGTATTACCTATGACTTACCTCTCAATGAGGTACATCCAACGATACTGAACTGGACCACCAATCTTGGCTTCAGTAGCCAAGTGCATGACCAAATGTACCATCACAGTGAAGAAAGATGGAGGAAATATCTTTTCCAATTCACACAACATCACTGTAATGTCTGCCTCAGCACTCGCAATATCAAACACCGTAAGAGTTTTCGAACAAATTTTCGTAAAGAAACAAGCTAACTTTATCAAAGGCCTAATAACGTGCGATGACAAAGATCCTCGTAAAGCAATTGGAAGGAGTTGTTGCATCAGGATGTGATTATCGTGACTCTTTAAACCAGAAATCTTACGTTCTTTGAGGTTGACACGGCGGGAGATGTTGGAAGCATATCCATCGGGCACTTTTATGTCTCGCAAAACTTGCAAGAAACCATCTTTCTCCAATGCAGTCATATGAAAACACGCAGGCGGTATCATATACTTATCATCACCTTTTCGCTGTAGGTGGAGTTCTCTCCTTATTCCCATTTCCGCCAAGTCAAGGCGTGCCTTGTAATTGTCCTTTGTCCAGTCCTTCACGTTTAGCAAAATGCCAAGTATATTGTCCATCACATTCTTCTCTATATGCATCACATCAAGATTGTGTCGCAACTTGTGATCCTTCCAATAAGGCAATGTGAAAAAAATACTTCTCTTCTTCCAAACACACTGGTTTGCCTCACCTCTCTTTCTTTTGTTGTATGTTTCTCGACATTTCTTCCCAGACAACGAGTAAGTAAAGTTTTAGTGTCCACAATTATGTCTGACGCAACTAGTGGCACAGGATCCACTTACATATCAGTAAATCCATCAAATAAAGTATCCTCTTTTCGAAATTCGTGGTCACTACCCAACCATCGCCTATGTCCCATGTAACAGAATTTGCGGCCATTTTTTAGATATTTCGAGTCGGTATCTGAGGCACAACAAGGACACGCAAACTTACCCTTCGTACTCCAACCCGACACATCTGTGTATGCAGGAGAATCATGTACGGTTCACATCAATGCTGCATGCAATTGGAATACATTTTTTGAAGATGCATCGTACGCTTCTACTCCAACATCCCATAATTCCCTCAGTTCTTCTACTAAGGGTTGCAAGTACACATCGATTGCAATCCCTGGCGATTTAGGACCAGGAATAACTAATGATAGAATCAAAGATGACCGTTTCATGCACAACCAAGGCGGAAGATTGTAAGGGACTAGCATGACAGGCCAAGTGCTGTGAGTAGTACTCAGCATTCCAAAGGGGTTAAACCCATCCGCAGCTAATCCAAGTCTGACATTACGAGGCTCAGACGAGAACTGTAAATGCATAGTGTCAAACATTTTCCATGCATCCGAGTCAGCAGGATGCCGCATTACCCCGTTATCTGTACAACCATTAGCATGCCATTTCATAGAACTAGCTAGGTCGGGTGACAAAAACAGTCGCTGCAATCTTGGCTTTAAGGGGAACCATCGTAGGATCTTTGCAGCTTTCTTCTTTCCCTTACTAGATGATGCATTATTACTTGTAACAGATGCCTCATTCGGTTTCCACCTACTTTCTTTGCAACAAGGACACGCCTCGAGGTTAACATTCTCCTTCCAAAATAGCATACAATCATTGGGACAAGCATGGATCTTCTCATAACCCAAACTCAAATCTCGAACTATCTTCTTAGCCTCATAATGGTCCTTTGGCAACTTAGCGTCAGAAGGGAGCATATCCATCAAGAGTTGAAGCAACATAGTAAATGACTTGTTCGTCCAACCACAAAGAGTCTTCAACTGGAACAACACAACGATGGCTGAGAATATGCTAAATTTTGTACACCTAGCATATAAAGGTTTGTCTACATCATCTATCATTTTGTAAAACTTTTGTGCACCATCATTTGGACCTTCAGCCGGTTGTTGCACAGTTTCACCTTCATCCATTAGTTCAGGTGGCATTCCATGCGTGGGGCACAAATCATGCAACATCCCACGAAAGTCATCGTATTGTTCTAGGGACTCTTGGACATGACTACTCTCACATTCAATGGCAATTGGCGCAGCCGTCGATTCCCCATGCCATTTCCAAAGTGTGTAATTTTGAAGCATCTCCTTACTCCAGAGATGTTCACGTGCCACCCTTGGCAGTACCAAATTCATATTCACACATTTGGTACAAGGACAAAAGATTTTCCCATCGCTTGCATGTTTTGATGCAAATTCCACAAATTTAAGTACACCTTCAATATATTCCATTGAACCCCTCTGCTTCTTCATCCAACTTTTATCCATTGCTATACAAAAACAATATCTGACCTACAACAACATTTGGTAATGCATAGCCAGTAAACCGTCAAATTAGATTCATAGGTGATCTGAGACCTATAGGTGATTTGTAAAGAACAAACATACCCAACTATGCATAGATTTTCATAGAACATACATATATCACTACATCTTCTCATAACCTATACTTTCAATTTTCTAAATAGTAACACTAAATGAAGCATAACTTAATGTGATATGTTTCGAATATTTTAAGCATAATTGTTGGAATAAGATATTAACAAATCACATATGCATGTAATTGTAATAATTATAACCTCCAGAATACCAACATAAGTATTTCAAACAAAGAAGTTGTCTCCTACATGTGATAATCTAAACTAAAATCATTTTCCTGTTTGTATGTTTCTTAATATGTGCCGAAGAACCCCTGTGGATTCAATAGTGGTGATTGAACCTAAAATTGTTCATTATTATTATACTATTTCCACTTGCATCTGTAAATATGACATTTACACAAATATTAATAACTGTTATTATGGAAAGAGGAATAAAGCATTTACTGACATATATAGGAAATATGAAGTGTTTTCATTTTCATAAATTACAAACAGGTTGTTAAGAAGGTTGTGCATTCCTCACAAGTCACAACATACATGTAGCAATAACGCAAATGTAATAACTATTTTCATTAAGAGTAATGTATCATAATTTTTTTGTTATGCCTATTAAATTATACAACAAAATTAAGATTTTGTGTTGTGAATCTTCCAAATTTATAAATTAAATAGAAAAGTTGACTGTGTTGGGTGATTTAAAGTTTCTTAAAACCTCACTTATTGTAACTATAGTCGTATTTTTAACATACAAACAAAAGAGTCAAAATGAATGCAGCTATGATCATGTGAAACTTATAACTTATTACAAAGGGTACCTATAGCTACGTTTTTAAAAACACTGGTATATGTGGTGGGTTTTAGCTACATTTATAAGAAACGCTACTATAGGGCAAGTATAGCTAGATTAGGTAATAAATTTTAATTGTAATCAAATATTACACCGAGGTGCATTTCCCACAAGGCAAGTAATGAAAAGAAGGCTACCTTATGTTTGATTCAGCAAGCTGTGGAAGATGAAGAATCACAGATGGCTCAGTGTCTTCCTACCTGAAACCCCCATTACGAAGCAAAAATAAAGCTCACGAATGCTTAAAATTGTAGAAGATTGGACCACATGTACACAATGTAGTACAATCATGTACACATGTAAGATGTATAAGAAAGCAATTTGTTACATTACACACCAAGTATGAGTACTTTTATTTTAGTTGGTAAGAAAAATCTGCAACTACATATTATGTCATCGCTGACCTCAACAAGATTCATTAATTGTTATTTAATTGGAACTCATTTTCAGGGAACCCATTTTGGGTTAATGACAAAGTAGAATAGAAAAAAGGTTATCTTGCTTACTGAATTGATTTTCTATAGAATTGTAATAGAGCACATATACTAAATGCTATGTATAGTGATATTCAATTTCCAAAATAAGTGAACCTGTTGCCCACTTCTTTGAGGTTTGAAGACTTGGTCTAAGTGAATTGTTACGAACAAATCGATATGATTTGTTGATTCTATATTAGCAGGAAAGAACCTAATGCATCCATGTAATTAGGTATTACTTGTTAGGAGTTGATTGTCACATTTTGTTATGGAGTTTAAAGTTGATTTAATTTATGAAAAACGTTAGTCAAGAAGGAAGTTGTATGAAGGGCTGAAATTAATTTAATTTATGAAATTTTATTTCATTTATGAAATAAGTTAATCAAAAGAGAAGATGTATGAAGTGATAGCATCTATATTTAGGTACTTCCTAGCTTATTCAGTTCAGAGGAAGTTGAAGTTGCATACACACACACACACACACACACACACACTCAGGCGTCTCTTCATGCAATATGAAGAGCGAGATATTCACCCATTCAAATATAGTACCACTTCCCTTTTCCAATACAATATTGCACGTTGGATATGTCCCAACTGTGTTTGTTTTACAAATATATTTTAAAAATTTGTATGATACGGCTACATATGTCTCAGATACGGCCCGTATGATACAAATCTTAATTTATATAATTAAAAGAAAAAAACAATTAAAAACGAAGACTTACAAAGATGCAAGTACGCATCAAATTAAGAAAGATAGTAAACAGAACAAAGGAGAGGCGTGGGAATTGGGCGGGTACCAAGACAAAATGATAGAAAATGAAGGTGAATGGCTTTTGAGAGGCATCTGGATTTTCTTGCACAGTGACCGGAAGTTTTAGTGAACTTCGTGCCTCTGCCTATAATTTCAAATCTTTGAGAACATCATGACCTGTGAAAGATATGTAAGGAACATGTTAATTAATAGATACAAAATTCTGTTACTTCATAGAAACAATTAATCATCACTGTATAATAAATTGGGGAGGGTGTTGAAAGTGAAATTCATGTATAGACATATTGTGTCACATAAACCGTTAAGTATATATCTTGACTACATAAGGAATAACAATGCAAAACAGCAAATAGGAAATTTCACTTTCAACACCCTCCCCAATTTGTTATACACTGATGATAATAATTATAATATCCAACAAAAAAAATAATCACAATAATAATAATAATAATACCCTTTATTAAAATCTTAGTACATTATATTTTCTTTGAATATATAATTTCATATGCAAAAACAACCATAATAAGTGTCTAATATCTATTGACAACTAAGTAATGCCACAAATACAATAGTATTCATAATAAATTTCACAATGGCTGAGCTAACAAAATATATATAATATACTATATAATTAGAATTCTATTCTATAGGTTTGTGTTTGCGCCAAGTGGACACACTATTTTTTAAATTTTTTTTTTTTTTTCAGTTTTCCTCTTTATATATAATGCAGCACACTATAAGTCTTTGAATTAACTAACAACTCTACGTAAAAATCTATTTTAGAAATTCAAAAAGTTTTAAAAATACTGCTCCTATAAACATTAAACTACCAAGAAATTCTAGAAATTCAAAAGAAATTTAGTTTATATTATTTTTATAACCCATGAAGATTTTTTTAACAATAACTCAAATGGTCATTACTTTTCAGTAATCATAGTTATATAAATTTCCAAAAATTATATAGAACTTATTCCAAATCGTGACTTGAAGTCACTATTATTTTTTGGGTATAAGTAAAACTGTGTACATCTTCAGAAAAAATCCATATAGAAATTAAAGGAGTTTTGAGTTTTCTTTGTCATAAAAGTGAAGCATTAATACATATCAAGAGTTAAGCATTAATTGACTACTCTCCTTTATTTGGAAAACCAAGGTTTTTAAATCCCCATATCCTTTTATAAGATGAACCTACAATAGTGATGCCGGGGAAAAGAGGAAGGAGATTTAAGGTCAGTGCTAACAAGTGGGTGCCTTTGCCAGGGTGGGACCGGTGGGTTGACTGTTAACACAGGTGTGTAAGAATTAGTAGTCATATTTGTTCTTTGAGTGGTGGTACTTTTGTGATTTTATCACCTAATTAAGGGAAAAAAGACTTACTTCGTGATAATTTTGTAAGTGAAATAAAAGGAATTTATTGACAAAATAAGGGACTAAATTGTCTAAAGTGAAAAGTTATTAGGAATTAATTTAGCAACCAAAGTAAAAATGAATGCCATAATTAAATTGTCACGTACACAGAGCTTTGAGCACTTAAACTTTTACTAAATGAATTGAAACTAGATCTGCTGTACGATTCAGCCCCAAACAAATCAAGAGATGAATTGTTTATAAAGAAAAGAACCTATTTCTTTATCTGATCTTCAAAGTTCAAAGACTTGTCCGTGCGTGAGGTTGGAGATCATATCATAGTGTAAGCCCCACCGAGATTTGCTTGTTCATCATATCATTCCAAACAAACTTTTCAATGAAGAGTACTAGTGTGAAAATATGCCTGCAATGCAAATCATGCAAAAGTAAAATATATATATATATGTAAAAAACAACGTAAAGTGCAAAAAGGTTCGGAGCACAGCTGCTACTACACTACTCCTAAAAAGGTCTTCCTCTCATCTAGAAAACAAATAAAGAATGTCTATCTTTGAAGATAAAGCTAAAGAGTTTCAACGAAAAGCAATAAGCTAAATAAAGTCTAACTTAACGAAGCCAGGGAAAGATAAATCTAGAACCCATTAGAAATTTGAGACATTCTCAGAAAAAAATTTTATTTCAATCTACTGAAAACAAGTCTAAAAAAAATACATATTTTTTAAGAGTCCTTTAGTATTTTTTACCATCTTCTTTGAAAAGTGAAAAATTCAACTTGCACGTGTTCTCACTACAAAAAAACAGGTCTGATGCAAACAAGCTTGGACAAGGGAGATTTGGAGCTGTTTGTAAAGGCTATTCGTTCAAGCATTCTCTACGGAGAACTCTCTCCTTCTCCATTCCGAAATTTCTAAAAATCAAGTGAAAACCTATTGTTACCCAACTACCTAAATAAAAATCAATTCAACCAAAGTGAATAGCATATAGAAAAACTGACCGGTCGTAGTTCTCTTAATGTTGTCTCCTTGTCATCACTATATCGCAAGGTTTATTACTTTGCTTTCCGTATCTATGGATCGCAACCAGTGTTAAAAAATTGAAAAGGAATTGAAAAGAAAGTCATTGATAATTAAAATCTGATTTCCTTAGCTGTATTTTTTGAATATAGCACTTCAAAGTTATACCCCAAATCTGATAAGCCAAATTATCTGCACAAGGAGGTAAATTGCAACTTTAGTGTTGTTTTAAATATTACATTATTTGAATATATAAATTAAGCAAATGAAGGTAAAGGCTTTCAAGCATCGAGATCAAAATTTCAGAGTATAAAATCGAAATTGACTGCAAGTCTGCAATCGATTTCTATTTCTATTTCTATGCTCGTCTTGTCGCATTCTTCAACAGGAATGCACTTCTGAAATTGTCACTTCAATTGTAACCTTTGTGGCCCCTATATTATGTTTGATTTGATAATGTGAATTACGAATTATACATATCTTCCTATACTTCAGATAAACACATTAATACAGATATTAGGAGCCTAAATGAAACAAAGATTTTTTAAAAGTAAATTCATCCTACCGAGACAATAGAAACTTTAATATCATTTTGTTATAAGTATAATTAATCACAGTAAGTTTATGTATTAAAAAAGTGAAGTATAGAACACAACACAAAGGTTTTGTGTTTATATGATTCAGTTTTGTATTTTTTAACCAAATGTGGTTCAGCTTTAAATCTATTTCCATGAGCAATAACAATATATAAGTTTCACCAAGCAAAATAGAGAATTGTAAGAATGCAGACAACAATTTTTTCAGAAAGAAAAAATCAGAACTCTCTCTCATAAAAAAACATGACAAAAGAATTTGGTTTTAAATTATTTGCAGCAACTTAAACTCTCTCTATAAAATAGAGAATAATGCTAAGAACACCTATCTTTCCACGTCCGCGTTTACACTTTACTTACTTGTTAACTCCTGATTGAATTTTAATATTTTCACGTAAATTCCTAACATTATTTTAAAATGAACACGCGTCAGATATATAGAAACCCGCAAACAAAGTGAGCATAGTTGACTTGTATTCGGGAATATTGTCTAATCTAAGTACGAATTTGAGTCAATACAAGCCATATTTTGTTTGTGTTTCCAAACCTACTTTCTAATGTGTGTAATTTATTGTGACGTGGAGAATGGAATACCTTGCATCAAGTAATAAGGAAAAAAAGAAAAAAATTCCTGCAAGAGGAAAAAAAAAGTTGAAGGCTGATCTTTTGCATGTATTTGATCAAATATTTTCATTTTTTATTAAATAAAAGTATGCGAATTCCATTGACTAGACCATTATTTTAAAGCACATGCATTTAACAAAAATTTATAATTCTATCAATGATCATCACCATTCTTTTCATCTGGCCTCTAATCAAAAGAAAAGCAAAAAAAACCTTTGCTACTATGAATATGTAAAATCTGACACAAAAAAAGCTTAATTGACATGAGTCCTCAATGCAGAAATGACTTTTCAATTCTCCATCTCCTAAAGTTTAGACAATTATGTATAGCACGCTTGAAGAGGGAATTAAGAATATTTTTCCAAAAGGGATTCAAGTCATTGATCAGAAGAAGGTGGGACTCTTGGACCTTGTAATTGTATCTACACTTGGCTCCTATAAGGCACTGGAAGAATTCCTTGGTTTGAAGCTTATAGACCTACAGAAGACCCCCCTTCTATTTGCTTGGCTGTCAGCACTAGTTGAGTTACCTGTGGTGAAGGAGGCACTCCTCCTCCTCCTCCCTCATGAAAAGGTGGTGGGGTTTCTCAAATATATGAGAGAGACGGCTCTCAAATCTACTTCAGCTTGACCCTGTGGGCTGTAGTGAAATAAGTGGCAGCAAAGAAGCTGGATGGGTTGTTGGGTTTCACTGACCACTCTTCTATTTCCAGTATTTTTTTTTTTTTTTTTTGGTACTCTTTCTTCCTTTTAATTAAATTGGCTGTTCTAAGGCATATAGCTACTTATGTCTTATATATTTAGTTCCAATATCATAAAACTTTGCTATCAAATTTACATTCTCGTGATAATTAATATATAACTCTACTGAGTATATACTACCAATGGAAAAGTTGAAATAAATCCTACCCAGTTAATCTAGTAGTTCTCAAGGTCTAACGAAATTCATGAGGTCTTAGATTCAAAACCTCCAATTGGCATCTTAAGGTCATTATAATAGATTTTTCCGTTTAATTATATGTTTTCTACGGTGTGGGCGGGGGACTACACCTACATTGGTTAAATCTATATTTTAGTACTCTTTTACTTTTTGTTACTAAGCCCCCATGAACAACATGTTCAAATGATATGAAGCTATTCTTTTATTCAATTTTAACCTATATTCTCAATCTATCCCTCCGAATGTTGGCATCTATCCCTCCGAATGTTGGCAGTAGGGCACACAAATGAGAGACCAAACAATTAGTGAAAATGTTAAATTTATATGCAGGTAGTCTCCTCTACAATGACTTAAACAATTTGTCCAACGAATCTGCCATTTACAGTTAGGTTAGTTTTTTCAACTGTTATAGGATCCGCTGAAGTTCAACAAATTATTCAATCCTCGAGGATAACATGTCACCTTTACCTAATGGTCCTCCCAAATAATAAAATACTGCTACCTTTTTTAAAATTATTGTGTCAGATCCTAGTTAGAGTAGTTTGAAAACTCTCATTTCCCATTTTATATTAGGGCTATTATAACAATTCACAATTGCTTAATGCTAACAGTAGAACACAAGCAAACAGTAGGATATCGTAAATCATATTTGCATGTACGGGCTAAAATATTACCTTAGGAGAGCTTGTGGATAGTGGCAATTTAATGAAACTTCCCAATGCAAAGCCAAGAAAAATAGAGAATCAGAAAGTTGAAGTCTTCATGCCAGTGCTTCCTCTCACCAAAGCTTAGAAAGCTCTCCCTTGTCCACAGAACTATCTTCCTCTGAACTCTTCTCTTTGAGCTATGATCATCCACCTGTAACCGGCAAGTTTCTGCCCTACAAGGATCTATTTTTATAACTAACAATTGCAATGGTGACTGATTGTAAAATATTAAAATAATGCTTGGGATATTCCTCTAGCTACAAACAGCCACCTAAATGTCAGATATGTGCAAGCGATCGTGCACGCAAGTTTATTCTTGCTGCTATAATAATGCAAGGAATACATGTTATACATATGTAGCTTTTGGGCTAGCTTGTAAAGTTCAACTTCCTAATGATCAAGGAAATAATTCTTGTAATCATCCTAATCAGATTCCTATTACTATAAGTTAATTTATTCTTCAGTTCCTGATTTTTAGATAAGTGATAATTGGATTATTAGGTCTGGATTCTGTCTAAAAATCATGATATTAGTATCTTCTCCATTTAAAATGGATCTATTTAATGGTTTTAATGAATTTAACAAATTTAAAGGTGGATCTAATGTCATATCATAAACTGTTAAATTTAAAAAGTAAAATATTTCCCATAAACTAGACTATCTCAATTTCGCTAATATGAGGCTATATATATATAATATGAGAAAGATTATACACTTTATTGGATTCATATTGGATGACACAAATGGCGTTAATTTGCACAAAAATGTGATACTTTATGTGCACCATAAGCAATGCAGCAACCAAAAACATTTCAAGGGTTAGGTACGTATATACAGGGCATATTCAATTGAATTTATCATTACACTGATGACATGGTATGATGGCATTAACCATTTCAAATGCAACTACCTCAAAATATAGAAAAAATAGGCTGGTCCATATAGCTATGCAAGTCAAAGGAACTAAAATATTTAGGACATGTTTTGTACATGGTAATAGATCTTGCAATGAAATGGTTATTTATGTGTTATATATATTCGGTTATTTGGTGCATCCGGGAATGATTTTTACTTAGGAATAACTCATTAAATTGAGAATAGTTATTTATCTTTAAAATGATTGTAATAGTTATTCCTAAGTATGTCTAACAATTTTGAAATTAATATATTTTCAAAAAAATACAAAAGTTCCACGTGCATTACATTTTACAAATATTTCATATGTAAACAATTAATTTTTACAACTAAACAAATGAACAGTAATAGTTATTCAATTACAATATCTTTTAATCCTAGTAATACAAATTACTATTCTTATCATAATCTCTATTTACTGTAACAAACATACACTTACATGATGAGACATTTATTGGAGTCCCAATTAATAAACTCAAAGCATACATGTATAGAACAGTTTATGCATTTCTCTCATGCATTTGAAAATAATAATAGTAATAAAAAACAATTAAACAATTTAGACATGAATTTAGTAAGAAAAGTTTAAATATTCTTTCTCTAATTCATTTAATAAATAGGTTGTAGTGTGTGTGAAAGGAAAGAATCAGTGGCGGCTCAAGGCCCCATTAAAAAAAAGGTTATACCCCTTAAAAAAAATTGCTCACCTAGTTATAAAAAGGCCAAAAATGGTAGAGTAATGTTAGGGATATTGAGTTAATATTACTTTGTCTCACCAATCAAAAAATCAAATCAAATCAAACATTCATTTATAATTACATAATTGAATCTCAACAATATTATTGTCACATTAGTTTGTATGTTTTATATAATAAAATTTGTACCACCTTTAGCATTTTTTTTTTTTTTAAAGAAAATTGTATGATAATAAATAATTTAGACAATATAAAAGGGTTGTGCACTATTTTTTGTTTCACCTCCAAAAGGGTTTAAAACATATTAGACCAATAGAAACTCAATCTAACAAAATCTAAACTGTCGAAGGAAAAAAAAAATGTTTTGAGACTTTCCAATACCTTATAACATATATCCTCAACATTATATACCTAATCTCCCACACAAACACACATACAAAACAATCTCTATCACTTTGTTAACACTAAAATTAAAATTGAAAACTAGATTACAGATTTACTTAAAGAGGCATTTTCTTATCCACGATAAAGTAAACTTCAATTTGATTATTTAAAAAAAGGAAAGTAAACTTCAATTTCTAAAATAAAAATGAAAATTTTCATTTATTTTAGGTACTTAACATTATTTCTGATTCTCTATATAAAATTAACATTATTTTGGTTAATATTAATTTATTAAATTATTTATTTATATTGATAGTTAAATACAGAAATGTCAACTTAAATTTAGGGCTTTAAGCTCCAAAATATATGGCGCCGGCCCTGGAGTGAATCATACCCTTGAATGGTGAAAAACGTGTGGCTGAAGAATGTAGACTTGTGATCGATGGAACCAGTGATTAGAGACCTCCGATTGGGAGTGTATGATCGACGTTCTCCAACAATATCAACATGCCACCGCGAGGAGGATTGGAACCTTCGGTGGAAAAAGCTAGACAATCAACACTGCACAGCCATGAAGGGGTAGATCTAATAAGTTAAATTCGGGGTGTTTTGAGGGCATTCAAGTCATCAAGAAATTCACGTATATACCCCCCAATTTGAGCAATTTCCATCACATTAACCATATATGATTCTATAAAGGAAATTGAATCTTAAATCACATTTTAAATTCTATAGTTTAAGAGACGTATGAAATTGAATCTTATAGTTTCAAATTACATTGATATGTTACTTTTTAAAACTCCATGGATTTTTTTTTTTTTTGACATATTAAAGTTTCATTTGTTACTTCTTTAATATATAGTCCACCATATTATACATTCTAGTATACTTCAGTCGTAGTGTTGATTCAGTAAAATTGTTTTACAGCACGAGTTACCACTGTTTAAGTTAGAGGATCAGTACAGTCAATCTGTATACTCTGTATAAAAGAGCTACTGATTCAATAACACATACCACCATTTCAATTAATAAAGCTTTATATCAGGAAAGTTCTAATATTATAACTTTACAGCGAAAACGCATTCACACAAACAAGAAATTAGTAACATTACTAAAAGACAATGGTACATACAAATGTAGAAAAAACTCAAAACTCCTAAGTCTCAATCACTAGCTAGATCATTCTCCATGCTTAATTTATTTCAAAATTGAAATAGACTTCTTTGATTTATAGAAATTTACCAACGTTCAAAAACATGAGAATAGGAACACCAATAACAAATCAGATACTAGCTAAAAACAAGGTACAATACTTGATTGGCCTAACAACTCAATCATATACTCCCTAAAGATTGTGAACTACGTACTTTGATATAAACCAAATCAGGATCTGATATGGTCAAGCACCCACGTCCACCATCTCTACACGTACTGCTTGCATCAGACAACAATGTTAGATGTAGTTCAATTAATTCCTTGAATACAACTTTGGACGACTCCAATTGATTGAGATATTCCACCATATACAATTGCTCTTAATGAACGAAATTCAAAGGAAAAAAAAAATTTGAATCTTTTTTTTTTTTAAACAAAAAACTTTTAATTTCAATCATTAAATTTAAAAAAAATTGTGAGAAAAATAAGGGTAATAGTACCCCCACACAATACCGTAGACATTGCATGTGGCACTAGGGTATTGCATAAAATCCTAATCCGCCAAAATCCAATATTATTAACAAAATGGATTACAAATGGACACTTAAGCACGATTGAAATATTATAAATAAAGACAAACAAAATCAACGACTAAGAGCTCCTTCATAATATATATGAAAAATTTTTCATATACCCAGAATAAAAAATTTATACCCAAAATTGAATATTTATACTTAAGCACGTACAATTCAAATATATAAACTGAACATTTATACCCAAAATCAAAACCCTAGATTGACGGCCGAAATACCCTAAACCTAAAATCGACACCCTAAACCAAAAGTAGGAAGCCTAAAATAGAAATCAAAACAAACAATTTTCAAAAACTTACTGTTAGTCGCCCTTGCGAGAGTGTGTGTGTGTGCCACCGATCGATGAGAAGGGAACGGAGAGGAGGAAGAGCGGAGGGAGGAAGGGGATTCACATAGGGTGGAAGTGAGGTAGCTTGAGATCGGTGAGAGTGGTCTGAGATCGGTGAGGGGAGTGTGTTGGATCGGTGAGAGTTGTCTGGGATCGGTGAGGGGTTGGATCGGTGAGAGTGGTTGATCTGAGAGCGAGTGTGAATTTGGGGAGTTAGGGTATTTTTGTGTTTGGATGAGGGAATTTTTTTTTTTTTTTTTTGTTTTTTATACTGAAACTTGAAGCCGCGTTTAAAGAAACGCAGCTCCAAACATGTAGAAGCTGCGTTTTTTAAACGCAGCTCAAGCTAAATGTCTAAGCTGTGTTTTAAACGTAGCCCCAAACTTGTAAAGGGTATTTGAAGCATGTTTGAAGCTGCATTTTTTAAACGCAGCTCAAGCATTACTTAAAAAATAATAATAATAAAAAAAAAAAAAAAAAAAACTCGGACAGGACTGAAGCCGCGTTTTTTAAAAACGCGGCTTCAGTCCTAGGCAGCTAAACACAGCCTGACCGGGAAAAAACGCAGCCAGACCAGGGGTGGAGTCGCGTTTTTTAAAAACGCGGCTCCAGCCCTTCCTTTGAGCCGCGTTCATTAAAAACGCGGCTCAAGGGAGAAGCTGTAGCCGTGTTTTTGAAAAACACGGCTACAAAATGCGGCATCAGAGCGCGTTTTTTGTAGTGTGGGGTCTCAACGCAGGAGTGGTTAGGATACTATTATAGTAATGTCTAGATAGGAAAGTCTCATCGATCATCCCCTCTAACCATTTTTAGTTTACCAAAAATAAAACTACAAACCACTTGTGACTCGTTGATCATTCACGTTACTGTCCCTACCAATTGTTAGACAGTGAAACGGGCAACAATATTGTTAGGGTCATATTTTATATTTTATTGTAATTAGCTAATCTTTTAACAAAATACACCTTACTTGTAATTGGGTAGATCTAAGATGGGTTTAGTACTTCAAGAAACATGTTGTTCAAGTCAAGTATTAAAGACATGAAGATTGGTCCAAGAAACAAGTGAATAAAAGTTGTTCATTAAGTCTCGATAGATGCCTGCTATCAAGACTTAATATGAAGCTCGATAAATAGCTTGATAGTAGCTCGATCTATCGAGAATTACGATTTCAGAATTTCTAGTTTTGAAATCCGACCTAGACTTTTGTATTTGTTTAGGGTTTTTTTTTTTTTTTCCTCACAACTCTAGACATATATGAGACTTATTTTAAGATTCATCATACGTGGACACAGAGACCAAGAGACTTATTTTCTTTGTGTGAAGTTACTACGTTTGTATACTATAGGGTTTTGTAACCAAGTGCTTCCTGATCTTCATTGTTGATAAAGTTAAGAACTTTGCAGCCAACAATATCTATGTAAGTTGCTAGAGTTAGTCACGTACTGAGATCCGTGCAAAGCGCTAGTCACAAATTGGAGGTTTGTACATCAAAGAAAAGAAGGCTACTACAAGATCAAGTCCAATTAGATATTAGAGTAAAAATTCAACTATAGGTTGGTATTTCAGGATAGAACAGAGTAGTTGGTAAGATTCCTTATACTTGTAACAGTTTGATTGTTGATTAGTAGATTTTTAGGAATGGTAACCTTAAAATCACTCCATGGGATTTTTGCTTTGCGAGGTTTTTCCTATTTATCAACAAATCACTGTGTCTAATTTATTTTCCGCTGCACTTAGTATTTTTGGTGATTTGTTGATGTCTTCACATTTTGCATACAATTAAATTTAATTAATCAACTTGGTTAATTATTCAATTAACCAGATCAAGCTATCTTAACCCAACAAATATGAAAGCCAAAGATATGCAATCATAGTAAAAACTAAAAAGAAATAGAAAGTGAACTAAACTACCAAAATGGAAAGGAAAATATGAAATTCATCAGAGTACATGGTTCTAATCTAAATCTACCTGAAAAAAGACATAATAATATAGTATGTACTATGTAGTAGTAGTACTAGTATTATTTACCTCCTTGTGGGAAGGAGTCCAGGCTTTGGTGAATAATAATTAAATTCAGCGGAGCGGACAGCGTCAACAATGGCATCTTCGGCAATTGTGGTGGTCCGAAAGCATGGGAAAAGCGAGGGGTCGCCATGGCCAAGAGGCACAGTTGGCCTGGGATCATCTTTGTCAACATTTCTTCTTATATTCAAGAGAACACCATGAACGGTGGTGGTTCCCGACGTTGCTTTCAGCTTTCCGTCCCCCAAAAAATTCCATCTTTCTGCCCCGTTTTCCATTTCTTGGTTCAGCTGGGTTGGGTGTGAACTGAGTGAGTCATATATACATATATATATATATATATATATATATATTGCTTTGACTTCGATGCTGTCGGCCTGTCACTCGCAACTACATATATGCACAGCCCAAAAACAGGAAAAGTGAGGTTGGGAATATTTATATAATAAGCAACTACGTATCCTGTGATCTGACAACGGATGCTTGGATGGGAAGCAAGCTACCTTGACCATCTTTCTAAGTTTTTAAAATGAATTAATACAACAAAATATATATATATATATATATATATATAAATATAAAATAAGCAACTACGTACCCTGTGATTTGATAACGGATGCTCGGATGAGAAGCAAGCTACCTTGACATCTTTCTAAGTTTTTAAAATGAATTAATACGACTATATATATATATATATATATATATATAAATGAATTAATATGACTATATATATATATATATATATATATAAATGAATATTGAGAGTTAACATGAAAGATAAGTAACCATTGCATGTTCTTAGTGCAATGGTCACTTCACAAGTATAAGTGTTTGTGGGGTGTAGGGGACAAGGGCCGGAGTTTAAATCTCCAAGTGGAAGTTTCACACATATATACACTTAAATTAGGTTAGAATAAAAATTCTATCTTGTAAAAAAAAAAAAAAAAAAAAAACATGAAAGATGAGTAGTTAGTGAAATGTTTAATCTCACATTGAAAATAAGAGACTTTTTTTTTTTTTTTTTAACTGTGGTGATTAATTAATTAATATATATTGAAATAGATTTTGGACTAGATCGATATGTGAGCAATGGATAATCAATTTTGTTACAACAATATTCTATAGACTTGCTCTTGGAGTGGATTAAGTTAATTAGCAAGTAAATCGCGTGTTTAAAACACAATTTCAATTATAAACTTAAAATTGTAATACATCAAGACATCACTATAAAAAATAGAAGAAATGGAGATTGGTTTTTGTAACAATAAAATTGAGTTTAACAATTTCAAAGTGAGTGTTAAATGAACTTTCTATTTGACTTTTAAGTCATTCACTTTTTTTTTTTCTTTTTTTCTTTTTGAGAAAGAAGTCATTCACTAATTAAGTGAACTCTTTAAGTGAAATGACTTATGGTGTTCCTTCAACGAGATATAAATAAGTGTTTAAATTATCTTTCATGATTAAGGATATATCAGTTTGTAAGACTTATATAGTAAAATTTGTACTAGTATTATTTCATAATTTAATACCTATTCATTTTGAGAAGAAAAGAAAATATATCTAAATTTGGGGGGCTAGTTCTATGTACATACATGAGTGAATGACATTTTTAACTTGACTATTTAATCGATGCTCCCATTTATTTTTCAGTTTATAATTTTTTTAACTTATGCATCATGGATTCCACTTTTCATGATCTTCTCTATCATTGAATGTCTTACTCTTTTTTTTTTTTTTGTCTATGTTAAATTTGTATGGAGGAAAGTATATCAACAATATCTTACAAGCCTTTTTTTTTTTTTTTTCAGGAGCCCAAAAAAGAAGAAGAAGACGAAAGGCCTAACATAATTCTCTCAAAAATATGTATGTGAGATTTAGAGGAAAATTGACGTTTAATATATATATATATATATATATATTTTTTTTATATATATAAATAGGTAAATTTGAGAGAAAATTTAATTAGATTTCAAATTGGAATTCAATTAAAGTCTAATTTCATGCCATGTAGTGTTCTATCTAATCTAAGTTTTTAATTTTTGATGTTAAGTGAGTTAATTCAATGTAAAAATTGGATTTCAATTAGAGTTTAATTTTGCGGCACGTGTCCCATCTAATCTAAGTTTTTTAATTTTTGTGCCAAATGAGTTAATTTAGTGTAAAAAACGAGGAGTTCAATATAAAAAAAGCCATAAAAAAACATAACCATATATCTAACTCTATGTCTAAAATTAGAGGAAAAGAGAGTTTGAATGATTTTATATTTATGAGCATTTTTTTTTTTTTTTTGGTATAGCTAAAAACAATTCAAATTTATAAATTATTTATGTAATATACTATGATTATGTATAGTCCATTGTTAACTAGGTAATACATACATTTGCTTTTTTAAATCGAAGTTTATAGAAAATTCAGTTAGAATCAAAATTGGATTTTGCTTTTGTTAGCTTTTCATACAAATTAAATTGTTTAGATTTTTGCTATTATTTTTTCTCTGAACTAATGAGCATATTTTTTTTATACTATTTCTATTTAGATATTTTGTATGCTAAGATATTAAATATAACAAACTGTAATTAAGTTAAACAATCCAATGCACCTATCCCCATTCAATTTAGAAATTACTATTTGACCAATTTATTATTTTATTTTGTGTTATATTTAGTAGAATTTCACATAAAATAATTGTGAATTGATATTGTATAGATAGTATCCACTAGTAATTTTCAAAATTATATACATAATAGCAATATAATGAGAAATTTAACGTAACCAATATCCTGAAAATTGCAAGGAAAAATTATTTTAATATCTCCAAATGTTCTAGTCGAACTATGTCATATATATTTAATAACTCGAACTAACGTTAATAGCACCACTACAATTCATCATTTCTGTGCATAAGCACAAATTACATACTAGTGCAATAATGGGAAAAAGCAATTAGTTTTTTCCTTCTCTTCTTCACTTTATTTTCTCTTGTAGAATATAAATTACCAATTAATTGTTTCAGTCTCTCACTTTTTGCATGTGATTTGAAAGGAGACAGTTAGTATGTAACTGTCATACTAGTGCACTAAATTACATACTAGCATAAGCACTAAATCTTATTGTTCTTGGCATGCCTTTGGCAGAAGGCTTTTATCCTTGTAAGGCCATCTTCAAGAATGGAAAGCTCAGTGGCGATAGTTATGCGCAACCAGTTCTTCATCCCCATAGCCATCCCTGAGATAATGCGTATTGTAAATGTCAAATGTGTCACTCAGCTAACACCATTTTAGTGCAACAAATCCCAATATTTCCCTCCCCCCAAAAAAGGAGAGCTTAAACAAAGGCTCTATCCCTTTGAGATCTATATAAACATAAAACATACTTGTAATGTGCATAAATATATATATATATATATATATATATTTATATATATATGCATACTTGAAGTCATACTCGTTGAGAAGCTGAAATGCATAGATAAAGAAAGATTGAAAGCAAGTATAAGACAATGACCTTTAGGTTAATTGACAATGTTTCCAATGGAGATGTACAGGATTCAAACTTTATTCCCTCCACTTAAGATGCATCAATAAAGCATTGAAAGTGTCTTGGCATTTATAAACCGTGATGAATTTGATTTACCAACTGAAGACTCTTAGACTATTTGTGTCTTACCCGGTAGAACGATGACTGATTCCTCTTTTGCCAGCTTGAGGCAGAACTCCATATCATCACCGATGTCTTCCAGTAGGCACAGGTTGATCTTGACCTAAAATTGAAAGTTGGTAACTAAAAGTATATGTATCTGATTTTTAACGAAGGGGCACAAAATATGCTAAATATGTGATTCCCTTACCATTGTGTACATGGAACCTTCAGGTTTATATGGGCAAGTAATGCAAGGGATTTCCTTGATTCTCTCATAACACAAATTTGCAGCTTCCCTTATTATGTAGATGATTTTTGAAAAGAAATCCTCCTTTGTATTTTCTAAGATTTGAGGAATTGCCCCCTGAAACATAAATCAAATTAATTATAATTGTACGAGAAAAAGGTAAAGAATACATGTGATATGTATCATTAGTAGGCTCAATGTCTACAAATAAAATTTAGAAGCAGCTGGGTGGCTGAATATTTATGCAAATTGAAGTAGATGATTCGATTGAAATTTCTTTTATGATGAAAATTTTGCAAAAAAAAAAGTGAAAACATTGAATAAATAAAATTTTAAAACATTACTGTGGGAGTTTGCTTTTAGTAAGAAAACTCTCAACTAAATGAGATCACATATATAGGCTAGGAAATTCCAAGTTACATATTAAAAAGGGTAACAGCTAAAAATTGAAAAATTTGCCTTACAAACGATGCTACTGTAACTGTTACATAATATTGTTGTAGATCATGCATTTGATTTTTTTAAGTGGGCTGTTATAAACTCTAGTAGTGCTTGAAAGGATGAAATATATAGCTAGTAGTCACTCCAGTATGCTCTTCACTAATAGCATCTTATATTACAAACCTGAATGAAGGTTGCAGGATCAGAAGAGACATCAAGGCAGCCCTTAATGCTATCAACAATCTGAGGAAGAAAAAATGACAAAAACTCCATGTAAACAATAATGCTACCCATTAAAACAAGTACAAGGATGTTATATATAGGTTGCAGACTCGTTAATGTCATTGCACATGTATTTCATGAACAAGTTCTATATAAGGAGATCCGTAGTGTTTAAAACATTGGAAAATTGTTCTTACACACTTATTGATATATACTTCATACACACAATGTCCATAATTTGATTAATTTCATGTGTTATATCCACATTTTGTAAGGATGTTCACATACCCCAGTTTTTCGAAGGATGCCATTTGGATCATTTGTAACAAGCCAACCACAACGCCAACCAGGTACAATCCATCTCTTTGAAATAGACCCTAGTGTAATAACGGGTGCAATTGATCCAAAGGTCCCCAGAGGGACAAAGGGATTACTTCCAAAAGTGAGATGGTTATAAACCTCATCTGTAATCACCAGAATCCCAAGCTTTCTTGCTGTCTCTGCAATCTAAAATTCAACAAACCAACTTCCACTAATACCGATTAGGAAATTGAAAAAAACAATAGTATTAATCAACTAATAATAATATGTAAGATGCTGATATATTATGTGAGTAAATATTAATTCTAGAAAGGATCTAATCCTCAAACTCGTGTAGGATTAGTACAAGCTTGTAGCTTTTAACATGAAAGAAGTAATTGAACTCACTTTCTCCAAATGTTGGTGTGAGTAGACATTGCCACAAGGATTTCCAGGGTTGATGATCACCATGGCAACAGTGTTCTGATCTGCAAGAGCTTCAACAGCTTCAAGATTAACCTCCCAACCCTTTTCAGGAAGAAGATCAAAATGGCGAACTTCAAGTCGGCTACAGGCAGCGCGAGCTTCATAGTATGGGAAGCCTGGTCTTGGAAGCAAAATGTTGGCACCCGGACGAGCAAGGACAGTTAATATGACTTCTATTGCTTGTGTGCATCCAATTGTAAGATAAACATCATCTGCTGACAACTTGTACGGGAGGTCCCGAGAGAGATAATCCGCTATAGACCTTTTGGAGTTTAAGCATCTAATTAATTAAATCAGACTAATCTGAATGGTAAGCCATAAACTAATGAGCACTTTTTTTTACACCATTTTATGTATATATATATATATATATATATGATTCTTTGCATTGGCAGCCATAGATAGACAGCATTCCTCTTTCTAACTTTGTCCAAAAACAACCGTATTAATTTGCCTTTTTTAGAGTAGGGAATACCATGTGTATATATATATATATATATATGGAAGAAAATAAAGGTTCCTCTATTATATCTATAATTTTTTGGGGTAATGATACTATGATATCCATCCTAGAATTACTACTTTTATGTGACGTGAATTACCAGGCGACAAAGTTACCATCAGTACAGGTGGACAATCCAAAATGACAAAAGTGAAGATTAAATAAATAAATAAGAAGAAGAAAGACACATCATTTGCCATGTAACATGGAGGAATTGTAGTCAAATTTAAGATGGTGCTGCCTAATGTGACCCTATGTCACAGTCTAATTTGAAAAAATAAAAATACTAGAAAACTATGGTGTTAATATTCAATATCACTAGAGTTATGAGCGAATATAAAAAAATTTACTGTCATGTGTAACCCTGCTATTAACTGTTCAAGGTGATTAAAAAGAAAAAAGAAAAAAGAAAAAAAAGAGGAACCAAGGTTATACCACATGACATAACATAAAGTACTATCACATTTAATGTAAATACTTTCTTATATGACACTATAACAATCTTAACTTGAGAAAGAAATGTTAGAAATCATAAAATTATTATGTTTAACGTGACTTATACCACCAATAGATTTGAAAAAATTATTATGACGTGAAATCCTACTGTTGTTTGTCCAAAAAAAACAAAAAAAAAAAACCAAAAAAACAAAAAAAAAAAAACTAAAGAGAGAGAGAAGAGAGGGGTCCCCATGTGATCTAGCATAAGTTACCAATAAATATAATAAAGTTAGTACATGTGTTATAAGGGTTATCACACACCCAAAAAGTTATAGAGGCATTGTATTTAATGAATTAAAGTGAAAATTTAGAGACATTGCGAAAGTTCTCTGTTAGTTTACCTTAAACATGCAAACTACTTTTACGAAATTTCACCATTTTATCTATAGGAAAATACTTAGGTAGTTTCGGAGTACTACTCCAAGCTCTTGCAAAAGGGGTGGATCACACTATTAAGCCCACACCTTTTGTGATAGTCCAAAGCAGTGATCTAGGACTGCCTAAATTATTTCCTTTGCCTATAACATGAGGCTTTTGGAAATAGTACAATCATGTATAAAATACTAGCCTCATCACACGCCTTCTGCACAGATTTTGAAAATAAGTAAACTGCTAGATTTAGTGTGCTCTAATTTTTAGGGAAAAATGTATCAAACATATGTGCGATATATTTATATAGATTATAGAGAGTGTTAATTTCAGTTTCTTAGTTAGTTTTTTTTTTTTGAATTTTGTTAAATTACAATTTTAACCATATTTTTCTATTTTTTAGGAATAATAATTATCTAATTAGATTATGGCAATTTTTTAAAGTCATAACTAACTCTCTAAATCTTCTTATCAAAACATTAATGACCTGTTTGGATGGAAGAGAGGAAGGAGAGGGAGTAGAATAGAGTTGGTTAAAAATAAGCTAATTTTGTGTTAAATCTACTCTACTCTACTCTACTCTATTCTCCCTCTCCCTCTCTCAATCTAAACGAACCATAAAGAAAATAATAATAATGTGAATATGTGATGATGCCAACAGATTTTTGGCTAATAACACTTTCAATTTCATAAGCATGGAGGAGATGCATGAGTTAATTACCCAGAAAAAAAAAAAGGATAATTACAACTTTGAAGGAACATAAAAATTAAAAAGAATTTGAGTCAGCAAATCCATGGAAGAGAATAATTTTATATAAAAGAAATAATCGATATCACATTTATAGAGTTACGTACCTTCTCGCTGGAAGAACGCCAACAGTTGGTGCATAACAATTGTAGTTAGCTGTTCGAAGGGCATCAACAATGGCATCTTCGGCAATGCCAGTGGTCCGAAAGGATGGAAATGCCGAGGGATCTCCATGGCCAAGAGGAACCGTTGGTCTATCATCATCTTTGTTGACATGAAACATTAACGAGTTGAGAAATCCTCGAACAGTTATCTCAGATGCAATCTTCAGCTCTTCGTTACCCCTAAACCCCCATATCTGCTTTGTCCCGTTTTCCATTTCTTTTTGTTTTTGGTGATCAAGTTGAGTTATGCATGTGATTTTATAGCCCAGACATACTCACACTTATTTAGGCTTTTTAGCTCCATCTTTCCTAAAAATTAGGCCTGAGTAACAATCCATTCAATCCGAGTGACCACACCCCGCATGGATCTGATATTTATTTTCAAGTAGATTCAAGTCATTCAACTATTAAAGTGGAGAGTCGGGTTAGCTGGCCAATTCGACTGCCAAGACTACTGGACCCCCACATATATATATTCATCTATTGTTAGTCTATATATCACATCAAATTTAAAGGTTTTTTTAATTAAGTACTTCAAAATGTTATACTTGTCCTACATATTCGTAAGCATATATACATAGATATACTTTAAAGCCTTTTTTTTTTAATTTTTTTTATTATAGAGAAAATGTTAGAAAATACTCATACTATAAGATGTATGTACTTTAATGTATGAAAAAGTGGACAATTTTTATGATTTATTTCCTTTAATGGTTTATATTTTTGTTGCAAGTCCTTCAATAGTTTATAGGATTTAGAGGAAATAATTTTTAAATTTATTCATAAATGATAAAATAAATTTTGAAGTTTAGTATACAACACATAACAAAGCCTAACTAGCCCAATTCGCCAAGTTGAAATTGCTCAAACTTTCAACCGACCTATCATTTTTATAATTTGGTGGGTTGGCGGTGATTTGGAATTTTTCCAATCCACTAATGGCGGATTGGTTAAAAAAAATTTAATATTGATATTTCATTTATAATAAATAGTCAAGATTATGCCATGTCATAAATCTACTACCAAAACTCCTAATAAAAAAAATAAAAACTCTTAAAATTGTACAAAATATAATCTGTAATTCTCCTTACTTAATCCAAGAAAGACTTGGCTATCAAAAATCCACCTAAGAAGATAATTCACATGTGGCTGTAATATAAAGAAGATGTATATTATCAAGAAAAAAAAGATGTATTATTGGTTGGCTGACACCCCACATGGGTGGCTATCATAGAGGAATAAAAAAACAAATTCTATCAAACTCTTGTATTCTAAAGCATGGTAGAGCTTCTCACGCAGAATTCTAAAAAAATCTTGTATTCTAAAGCATTTCGGAATACTCCAAACCAAATTCTATCAACCTCTTGTACAAATTAGATGTGTTTGTGTAATGAAAATGATATACAACAAAAAGAACTTGGTTTAAGTTCAGTACTTTCAGAGTAAACACATGTCATTATCTCAACGAGTTTAGTGCCACTAGACACATAGAATACAGACAATATAGCAATATAGACAAAATATAAGTACAGTACTTTAGGTGTTGTTCCTTAAGTTCCCTTCTTAAAATTCATCTATATGACTATTTAACTAAGAAATATACTTCTATTTCATGAGAAAAAATTCGCATAACAGAATTAAAAAAAAAAAAAAAAAAAACCTAAAGAACAGCGTTTAAGTACTATATCTAAATCTTGCTCTAGCAATATTATGTGCTTCGTGAGATTTGATTCTTTCTCTAAAAACTTTACCAAAGAAAGGCAAGAAGCCAAAAAAGTGTCCCGTCAAACTTATCTGTGGAATCACCAAAAAATAAAATCCTTTTCAGAATTATCATATATGTGCTGCTGGCTTGTTGTTACTAGTCCGTGAAGGAGGCAGATCTGCTTGAATTTTGAAAAGAACAGTGTCTCATACTCTCATCACTTAACAATAATATAAAATTTTCACGTTCTTTCATTTTTATTTTACCAAGTTATAGGAAAGTTAGCTCCAAATTAAAACCTTGAACAGTATTAAACCAAGTATTTGGATGCGATGTCTATTTGACAAAATTTGGAGCTTTTTATATTTTTAATTGGCAAAATTGTTGGGTTCAAATTTCAAAAACCCATCTAAATTCTAATGCTGACTAGTCCATGCAATTAAGTTATCTTGTTGCATCCTCTAATTATAAGCAAATCCTAGATAATCATTAATTGTTGCTCAAACTTAAAAATTTGTTCATAATTTTCATTTAGTAAACTAAGGTCAATTAAAAGAAAGAGGGAAAGGAACTTTGTTTAATTGAGTATGACTTTTCAAATAATTCCAATTGTAAACTTTTTTAGCAAAGAGCAAATTGTAAAAAGTCTTTTCTTTGGCTAAAAGACTTATAGTTCAACTGGTACCTTTTAGTGTCTTTAACAAAAACAATCAGGCTTTGAATACTCCCTCCCCCAACAAACGAATTATCAAAAAGAAAATTTGTTGCTGTCTACAGTTGTATTAGCTTCAGTTCTGTGAAATTTGAACAATAAAGGCTTTTCCTAATTTGATTTTTTTTTTTTTTTTTCCTATAACGAAGTAAAAAAAACATGCTCTTTTACTTAGAAGAATTTAATATACATCTGACTCAACTTCCGTACTCTTAACGAAGTATAAGCCTAAAAGGACGAATTATTTTACTTTTGATTGGTTCACTAGTGACAAACAAGACCCATTCCTACATTTCAAAGTAAATATACTTACCAGATGTGACTCGATCAAAGAAAAACGAGGGTTTGACTCAATCAAAGAAAAAGCAGCATTATTTAGAGGTATCCGTGTGTTTGACTTCTCTTGATACGTGTGCTGCTAAGAACAATTTTTCCCATGGATATCTTGATATTTAGTATTTGGCGCACCAAACACTAAAAAATATCTCTCATGAGATATTCTAAATCTCAAAAAATTTGATATTCATCAATAGGACATTCTCAAATATGAAAATGTACGGAAAGATGTATAATTTTAATGAATTTTTTATTCTTTTCTCTCTCATATCTTTGTCAGTCTCTTCCTCCTTTTTTTTCTTAAAAACCGATCATAGCTCTCTCATCCTCTCATATTTTCTTCTCTCACCATTAGTTCTCTTCCACGCCGACGCATCACTTCCACGCCAATCTCTCTAATTGTGGTTTTTGTTTTTTGGCCGTGGTTTGATGGGTGGGTTGGGCAATGGGTGGGTTCGGATGGGCAGATCGCCGTCCATCTCAAATCGCCTTGGTTTTTTTTTTTTGGGTGGATGTGGGTTGAGTTTCATGGATTGTAATGGGCTGATGTTGGTGGGTTATGGCGGTGGGTGGGCTGATTTTCATAGGTTGTGATGGGCTGATGTTGGTGGGTTATAGCAGTGGGTGTGGGCTAATTTTGGGTTTTGGTTGATTTTGGATTTTAGCTATGGTGGTCGGTGGTAGTGGGTTGGTTGATTTTGGGTTTTGGTTATGGTTGTCGGCGGTGGTGGATTGCGGTGGTTATAGGGGTGGGCTACTATGGGCAGTGGTGGTGGTGTGCTATGGGCAGTGGTGGTAGTGGGCTGTGTAGTATATATTACTGTCTGAATTTTTTTTAATGATATTTTAATGTGATATATATATATATATATATTATTTTAATGTATGTGATTGAATAATAGAACATCTGATAAATTGTATTGTAAAATAATGTGTTAAAATAATAAAGTAGGTTTTAGGTGTGTCAAAATAACATTTTTTATGGAAGACCTGATGGTGATGCTCTAAACCCATTAAGCATTTTATGCCTTAGAAAATGCCTAGGTATGGGAGTCTCGCATACAATTGAAGGCCGAGCTTTTCTCCAGTTCATCAATTTTCCTCATCCAAAAAGCCCATGAAAGCATAGTTTATCAATCAACTAAAGATAATGGCGTCATATTTGCAGGTCCAATCATGCGCAAGTTTATGAATAAAGCATCCCCTTACAACTTCAAAGTTGGTTTCGTGCCACTACAAGCTAAATAATATGCCATTATTTGAAAAACAGTGTCATACCAAGATATAGAATCCAAGAGAGAGAGAGAGAGAGAGAGAGAGAGAGAGAGAGAAACAAAGTGAGCATTGCGTCCATCTTTGTCAATTTTGCTCAAAAAATGACTTCAAAGCTTTGTCACCACGTTGACACATTCAGTAAACAATTTGGTACTATGGCACCCTACCTCGCAAGATTGAGATATCATACAATGGAAGTATAAACAAAATAAGCTTTTGCACTTGTAATTTCTTCAAAATGGTTAGTATCTTGTTCTTGAGACTTCAAATCTAGACTTGCTATGACAGTATTCAATTCAATCGTATATTGTAACTTGTCAGGATTAATACATATGAGTATATATGACCCAACCTTTTGTAATTCATTGTCTAATCTAATTCATGAGGAAAATCAAGGTTGGGGAGTCTTCATTTTTCACTTGTTTTAATAGTTGAGCTATAAAATAAATAATAATAATAATAACTTTTTGTTTTTAGACCCCTTAAAATTTACAACCAGATTAACCTAGTTATTTAGCCAAATGATTACTTAGTCCAATTATCAGATCTAGGTTAACACAAATATATTATATTAATGTAAAGTGCGGAAAATAAAGAACACAAAAATATGATGACCCAGGAAACCAAACCAGTAAAAACCTGGGGAGGATTTAATCTAGCTATTCTCAAGGTAAACCTAAATCCACTATAAAAGAATTGAAGTTTACACAATAGCGACTTAGACCACTAACATCCTATTGCTACCTCGAGTAGGAAACTTACTACCATGACCACGTGACAGCTCTGAGTCCACAGACTACTTCTTTCTTGAATTCACAGCAAGTACAAACACTCCAGCTTGTGTATCTTTAAGCTTCTTGAATGCAGCAACTGAATGATCACCAAGTTCTTGACATAATTTTGAATCTTGGAAACCCTAAGTATGTGTGAAGACAACCACCTCTTGATCTCACAAAAGATTCACACATACAATATAAGGAGCAACATAAAACGTGGCTAGGGTTTTCCCTTTTATACTTAAGACAAAACATAAAAATCTACACGTTAAACGGGCTTGGACTGAGTTAGAAATTCTGCAGAAAAAATAATCTGCACGACTTTCGATCGATCGAGTCTAATTCTCGATCGATCGAGCTAGATAGAATTGCACTATAAGTTCTGCAGTAACTCGATTCAAACTTTACATAAAACGCATACACTTTGAGCAAGTCTAAACAAGACTTAAAACCTGTTTTAATCATGGTTTGCTAACATTACAAATTAGTGTTCTAATACATTAATTCCTAATCCTTAGAACCTAACAATAATAATAATAATAACAACAACAATAATAAAATAGGGAAATTAACATATAAGGCAAAGTAAAAGAGAAAAGATGCAACATAAAACTTTTTCAAGCAAAAAAGAAAATTGCTTTTTCCATGGCTCCCAATCCCAAACTCATATTGATCCTAACATTACTACTTGCAATTTCTACCATCGTGGCCTTGTGCCATTCCACATGTGACATGGTTAACAGTTAACACCAACACCATTGATAAAAAGAAGACACTTGGCTGTACTACGAAACTCTCCTTCTTCTTTAGTCGAAAATAACACATTAAGAATGTCCCCAGCAGGAGAGTTCTTTTGCCAGAGTTAACACAAACCCAAACATTACCACTTCCTAAATCATATCATATCATATATTATATAATAAAAGTTAGGTTTAGAAGTCGTGGTTGTGCCAAGTGACTGCACCAAATTGCATCAAATTTGTAGATAAAACAACTTCTTATTTGTTCTTATCAACTATATTGTTTTATCACTAATTTTTAGATAAAAATAACAACAATTTTTTAGATAAAAACAACTTCTTATTTGTTTTTATCAACTATTACTTTACCACTTTTTTATTGATGAGACTTAGCTGTGTTATTGAAAGGACTTTTGATTATTTGGCCAACTAATGCTATCTCACCAAATTTTTAAGTTAAAAAAAAATAATAATAAAATTAAAAAATTAAAAAAAATTAAAAAAAAAAAAAAAAAAAAAAAAAAAAACCAACATGCATAGTTAGGAAGAGTTAGACATGTGCATGACTTGGAAGAGTTACATCTATATAATTATTGAGATAAAAATAAGGGTAAATTCCACAAACCTCCCCTGAGGTTTGGACTAATACCAATAAATTCCACAACATTTAAAAAGTGACCATTTTGGTCCTTATTCCCAAATGGTTTGTAACACTGTTACATAACCTCTGTCCTCTCCCTCACCCCTCTCCTGAGTCTTCTCTCTTCCCTTTCTCTAATTCAGAGAAGAAGAAGAAAATTGAAGAACATAACCCACAAAGCTAGCAACTCGATCCAGGAAAACCCACAAAAAGCCAGCGACCACCAACCACTGATCACCAGCAAAACCACAAAACCATCAACCACCAGCAAAGCAATGACATCAACAAAACCCACAAACCCAAAACCATCGACCACCAACAAAACCCACAAACTCATCAGCAATACCGACCACCCCAAAACAAACCCAAAACTAGAAACACAAACCAAAACCCACAAAAATCCAACACACCCACAAAAAACCAAATTCTCTATCACCAATCCAAACCAAAATTGACCCACTACAAAACCCACCACCACAGCACCACCGCAAAGAGGAAGAGAGAAGAGAAATTGCAAACCCACCACCACGGTGCCGAATTTGAGCAGAGGAGATTGAAATGTAGCTGGACATCGCCTGATTCGAGCGGAGGAGAGTGAAACATTACCAATCTAAGCTTAAACATCGCTGAATCTAAGCGGGTTTTTGAAAAATATCTTCAGATCTAAGCCAAAATCATCGGCTCTAAGTAGATCTGAGAAAAATCGTCGTCGGAGCTGAGCGAAGTAGCGCTTATCATTGCCAGATTTGAGTAGAGGATGGTTAATTTAAAGTGCTTGTGGGTCGAGTCGGGTGGCTAGGGTTGCTCGGTTTGGTCAAAGGTTATGGACTCAAAGGAAGAGAGAGAGAGAGAGAGAGAGAGAGGCGATTTTGGAGAGAGGAAATAACAAAGAAGAATGAAGGAAAAAAAAAAAAGTAACGGTGTTACAAACCGTTTGGGAATAAGGACCAAGATGGTCACTTTTTAAAGGTTGTGGACTTTATCGGCATTAGCCCAAACCTCAGGGGAGGTTTGTGGAATTTACCCTAAAAATAATCTTCATTGTGAATGAGTTATAGTATAATATTAATTCCTAATTAGCATAAATGGGAAATCTATAATGTATATTTATCTACTATATATATCAGTTAATAAATATAAAAAAATTGGATATTTGAAACCAAGAAGGGCAATGTGAGTAATCTCGGAGAAGAAATTAATTGCTTTGAGAGAACAGGCCTAAATGGTCCATGCCTAAATACAGATCTTTTGCCTTTTATAGAGAGCAAGGCTATTGAGAGAGAGAGGAAATCAACCTATTGGTATATGCCTACCGTTCTAAACTTTCGGTTTTTCTTTTCCTCTCCTTCCTACTTCCTGGTTTTCTTTTTCTTTTGTTTTACTTCCTTTCCTTCTCAATGCTTACTTTTGGGTTATGTCTTTCTCTAGAAATTCCTATTATTGTGATTTTTGAATCTCCTTTCTCAGTGCACAGCAAGGGGTCCTTTATAGAGCCTGTCGTAGCTGGTATTTACTGTTTTAGCCCTTAACTGCCTTTGTCTAGTGCAAGTGTCCTTGCCGACCACTTACTGGTCGTCAGTGGTTCAACCACCACCACTTACCTATGCTAGCTGCGCCGCTCCCCTCTGCCAAACAAAGAAGGCTATTTAGTTTGTTTGCTTGCTGTGGCTTTTTCTACCCGTTACAGTGTGTGTGCTCTCTCTCTCTATCCCTCATGGCATGCACCTGGTGGTTCCAACTCATCCTTACTTCTTTTGGGTGGTATGTCATCCCAGCAAGACATTTCCCCCAAAAGAGCCTGAGCAAGAACCCCAGAATAGGTTTTTTCCCTCTCCCCACCGCCAGACCATGCCCTTTGACCCATGACCCACCACTTTCTATATCGGTTGGGTACAGACTAGTGGTGCCTGGCGCGTGCTTCACCTTCTTCACCCGCTGCTCATGCACATGCCGTGTTCTGGAGATTATTCTATACGTTTTGCCGTGCACTTTTGGCTTGTTATGGCGTGGGTTGTTCTCCGATCTGCCATTCTTAATGACTTGTTTCTTTTAGGGATTGGGCCTTATTGGATCATGGGCCTTTCTTCCCTTGGCCTATTCTGTTTTCACTCCGTGGCCTTATTCCCATGCTCCTGTTGTACCACTATGTTATTCCTACTGTAATGTTGTTTAACTCAATCCTGCCGGGCCTCTTTAGGCCTGCTATTTATTTCCCTCCTAGTGACTCAGTGTGTTCACTGAGCCTTTCCTTACACTGTTTGCTGGCTCTTGTGTCTCATTTCCCTCTTGGACATCCTTGGCTCATTTGCTTTCCTTGGGCTTTCTCAGCCCTTTACTAATCCTACTTTCCCATAGGCCTTTACTAACTCTCTTTGGGCTTCCCTAGCCCAATTACTTTATACTTCATCCTCGGGGTTGATGGGTCTTCCATTAAACCCCTTACTTTCTTTGTTTACATTACTTTGGGCTTGCTGTAGCACATTCCCGCTTTTCTAAATACTGCCCATGGGTTTGCTTCCTCTCTTTTTCCAGGCCCCTTCAAGCCCGTTTGCTTCTTCAAGACCCACTTTATGAGCCCGTGAGCCATTTATTTCTGCCACTTGGGCAATGGCTTTTTCTTGCTTGCTAACTTTGGTCTACCCATGTTGCTGGGCCTTTTCTCTTACTGGGCTTGCCAAAAATAAGCCTCAACGCCCTTTTATGGCTTCCATCAATAGTCATCCCCTATCTTCCAAGTTCAAGATGTCTTCCTTGTACTCATATGATGGAACACGCTACTCATGTGATCACATAGCCACTTTCAAGACTACAATGCACCTTCAAGGTGTTCCAGATAAGATAATGTGTAGGACTTTCTCAACTACCCTTAAGGGGCCAACACGGGTGTGGTTTAGCAAGATACCTCCAAACATTGTTGGTTCTTTTAAAGAGTTAAGTAAGTTGTTCGTCAACAACTTTATCGGAGGACAAAGGCATAAACGCTTCTCATCCAACCTGCTGACTACAGAACAAAGAGAAAATGAAAGCTTGTGGTCCTTTATCACTCGCTTTAACAGGGAAGCCCTGACAGTAGACAAGACGAATGACAAGTTGCTATTGGCAGTCTTCCACAATAGAGTTAGTTCCAATTTATTCATCTACAAGCTCTATAATCAAGAGCCGTAAACCATGGCTGAACTCGTCCATTCAGCCCAAAACTTCATGAACGCAGAGGATGCAATCATTACCAAGAAAAGGAAAAGAGCAGAGCGAATGGAAGCAGAACTCCCACGCCATCCTGAACAAGGCCCTCGTCTAAAGAAGGCTCGAACAGGAGAGAAGAAAGATAGAGATAACAGGAAGGTAGGGTCATCGTCAAAAGGAGTCAGCACTACATGCCCTTAAACTTTCCACTTGATCAAGTGCTTATGCAAATCAATGATGACCCATCCTTGAAGTGGCCAAAGAAGATGAAGGAAGATCCTAATAAGCACAATAAGAACAAGTATTGCCGCTTCCATAAAAATCACAGCCATGACACAGACGAGTGCTATGACTTAAAGCAGCAAATAAAGAATTTTATCAAACAGGAAAAGTTGAGACATTTTATTGGACGAGATCATAAAGACGAGAAGTTGAAAGGAATGGTAGAAGAGCCATCATGACCCCCACTTGGAGAAATTAGAGTTATTATAGGAGAAACTTTAACAAGGCAATCTTCTAAGTCAAGGAAGACGTACCTGAAGGTGGTATAGAACGTCCAACTCTCTAGACAACCACCAAGGACCAGGGGCGCAAACAAGCAAGCCATTACATTCATAGATGAAGATGCTGGAAGGGTCCATCATCCACATGACGATGCAATCGTCATCACTTTGCTCATTGCAAATTATACAACTAGAAGGGTGTTGGTAGATAATAGGAGTTCGGCAGACATGTTATATTATCCCGCCTTCCAACAAATTAGGCTTGGACGAGATTAACTTCATCCAGTAAGTTCGCCCTTGGTAGGATTTGGAGGAATGAAAGTGCAACCTATGGGCACTATAACATTACCTGTAGTGGTGGGAACATATCCACAATAGATAGTCAAAGAAGTAAATTTCCTCGTTGTGGATTGTTCATCTTCTTCTAACGCCAACATTGGACGACCAACTTTAAACAATTGGAAAGCAGTAACATCTATCTACCACCTATCTGTCAAATTCCCAACAGATTATGGGATAGGACAAGTGCAAGGAGACCAATTAGCTGCTAGAGAATGCTACCTAGCCATGTTAGCTATGGATGAGCATGTATAGACAATGAGCATAGAGGAGAGAAGGGTTATTGCAGAGCTCATTGAAGTACTAGAAGACATCCCTCTAGAAGAGGATAATCCTGAGAAGTTTACTAGAATTGCAATAAGTATGGAGGAGAAGATGAAGCAATACCTCGTCCAGTTCTTGAGAAAGAGCATTGATGTCTTCGTGTGGAGTCATAAAGACATGCCAGGAATTGACCCAAGTGTTATTATTCATTGATTGAATGTGCATCCATCTTCCAAGCCTATTCGTCAGAAGAAGATGGTCTTTGCTCCTGAGCAAGATAATGCCATTAAGGAAGAAGTATAGAAGTTAACCACAGCAGAATTCATTCGAGAAGTTTATTACCCGGATTGGTTAGTTAATGTGGTGATGGTCAAGAAGGCTAATGGCAAGTGGAGGGTGTGTGTAGACTTCACTGATTTGAACAAGGTTTTCCCTAAGGATAGTTATCATTTGCCACGCATTAATCAGTTGGTAGACTCAACAGTAGGTCATCAGTTACTAAGCTTCATAGACGCCTTCTCATGGTATAACTAGATAAAGATGGATGAAGCAGACCAAGAGAAGACATCCTTCATTACCGGTCAAGATTTATTTTGTTATAAAGTGATGCCCTTTAGATTGAAGAATGCGGGGGGCAACTTATTAGAGGCTAGTCAATCACATGTTTCTTCCACAAATAGGACGGAATGTAGAAGTTTATGTGGACTATATGTTGGTGAAGAGTTTGGACGAGAAGAAACATCTGAATGACTTACAAAAGACCTTTGACACACTTAGACGATACAATATGAAGCTGAATCCAAGTAAGTGTGCCTTTGGGGTTTCGTCAGGGAAGTTTCTAGGATTCATGGTTTCATTGAAAGGAATTTAAGCGAATCTAGAAAAGATCCAAGCCATACTGAACATGAAACCATCAAAGAATGTCAAGGAAGTCCAATCCTTCACTAGACGAGTTGCAACTCTAAACAAGTTTGTTTCAAAAGCTTTTTAAAGTTCTCAGAAAGGCATTCAAATGGAAGGACGAGTGCCAAAAGGCCTTCCAGGATCTTAAAGTCTATCTTACCACAACTCCCCTGCTTAGTCCATCCATACCAGGTAAGGAGTTATATTTATACTTGGCAATGACCCTATATGCGATAAGTTCAGCATTAATCAAGGAAGAAGGGAAGGTGGAGAAACTTGTGTATTATACAAGCTGAGCACTAAGGGGAGCAAAAGGATGATATCTGATGATTGAAAAGTTGGCTTTTGCATTAATAACGGCTTCTAGGAAGTTAAGGCATTTCTCCCAGGCTCATGTCATCAATGTCATGACAGATCATCCGCTCAAGAAGGTGTTGAACAAGTTGGAAGCCGCAAGACAACTAATCCGATGGGCTATTAAGCTTAGTGAGTTTGACATCAAGTACCAACCAAGGAATGCAATAAAGGCTCAAACTCTAGCAGATTTCATTGTGGAATTCACTCTAAGTCATGATGATTTAGACGGGGTGGAAGAGGTTAAAGTATGGGTCGTCCATGTAGATGGGTCGTCTACACTATATGCAGGAGGAATAGGAATTGTGTTGCAGTCCCTAAAAGGAAATAAGTTAAAGTATAAGGTTTGTCTACAGTATCAAACAACCAACAATGAAGTTGAGTATGAAACCCTCCTCAAAGGGTTAGAATTGGCTAAGTCCTTTGAGGCAGAGTCAATAGTCGTCCAGGGAGACTCTCAATTGGTCATAGGTCAAGTAAATGGAACCGTGTGAATCTAAAGACGAACAAATGAAGAAATATCTTAATAGGGTGAGACGCCTTATTAAGAAATTTAAAGAAGCTAGTTTTATTCAAGTCCCAAGGGAAGAAAACATAGAAGCAAATGCCTTGGCAAAAGCAACGTCAACAGAAGGATCGATGGACAAGTTTGATGAAGTCCAATGCATGCCTAGCATAGATCTTCCAGAGGTACAGCAAATAGAAGGTGAGGAAAACTGGATGACCCCAATAGTCGCTTACCTAAAGGATGGAAGACTTCCAGAAGAAAGAGACGAGACCAGAAACCTAAGGACTAGATCAGCTAAGTACGTCCTTATAGACGAGATGCTATACAAAAGAGGCTTCTCTAAACCTTACCTAAAGTGTTTAGCTCTAGACGAAGCAAATTATGTATTTAGAGAAGTTCATGAAGGAGCATGTGATAACCATTCAGAAGCTAGAGCACTTGTCCACAAGGTTGTCTGTGTAGGTTATTATTGGCCAACCATTCAAGCAGATGCTAAGGCTTATGTGAAGGTGTGTGATCAATGTCAACGATTCAGTTATGTCCATAAACAACAATCGGAGTACCTTACCCCGATGATGGCCCCATCTCCCTTTATGCAATAGGGATTGGACATTTTGGGACCCTTTCCAATGGGAACCAGGCAGATGAAGTTTCTGGTGGTTAGGATCGATTACTTCATTAAATGGGTGCAAGCTAAACCCTTAGCAAAAATCACACAGCAGAATGTAAAAAACCTCGTCTAGATGAGCATTGTGGGCCAGTTTGGAGTACCTAGGGTACTAATATCAGACAATGGATGACAGTTTGATGACACACCCTTCAGAGATTTCTGCGAGCAACTTGGAATCAAGAATCATTATTCATCACCCTTCCACCCACAAGCAAACGGACAAGAAGAAGTAGCAAATCGATCCTTGTTGAAAATCATTAAGACTCAGCTTAAGGGGGCAAAGAGAGTATAGCCAGGCGAGCTACCAGGTGTTCTATGGGCCTACAGGACGACTATGAGGACCCACACAAGGGAAACTCCTTTCAAACTAGCCTATGGAAGCGAAGCATTCATACCTGTAGAGGTGCACATAGCCAACCACAGGGTGATGAAGTATCAGGACAAGGAGAATGAAGAACAACTTCGTCTTAACCTCGATCTAATAGACCAGGTGAGGATGGATGCGGAGCATAAAATAGCAAGGTATAAAAATCTTATGACTAGATAATATGATACAATGGTGAAATCCAGGCGCTTCAACATTGGGGACCTCGTCCTAAAAAGGTTCTCCTTGGCAACTAGAAACCCGGCTCATGGAAAGCTTGGGCCTAATTGGGAAAGACCTTACAGGGTTATCAACTACAAAAGACAGAGATCATACTACTTGGAAGCCCTAAATGGACGAAAACTAGAGCACCCTTGGAATGTTGAGCATCTAAGAAGATACTATCAATGAAGGGTCAGCTTGGACGAGCATCATCTTGGACGAGCATCATCATGGACGAGTATTATTATGGATGAAGTTGAAGTTATGTGTTGCTTTCCTCATATTTATTTTTGTTTAGTACTAGAACTACATATTTTTAATATTTTAATTCCCTAAAAGTGCATTAGTTTCCAACTTTTGCACTGTCTATGGACGAATTTGTGATAGACGAAGTCATTAACTTAGTCTGTTTGCTTGTACATAAGTATGTTTAATTCCCTAAAGGCATTAGCTTTTAAGCATGTGCCATGCTTGTGGACAATGTTTATGTTGTGTATATACAGTTTGGATTCCCAATGTATACAATGATGTGTCAATTCTTAATTTTCATGTTATTTTCATTCAAACTAATCCACAAGAAGGCTACAAGCCCAAGGCCAGTAAAATCTCTAGTCGCAGGGATGTAATGTCTATAAGCTTTCCTTAAAATAAGGATGAAGCATAGGAAAATAAACCTAAGGTATATTCGTCTAATCAATGGATGAGGTAAAACCTTAGGTATATTTGTCTAATCAATGGACGAGGAAAAACGTGCACGTAAAAATACTTAAAATCCATGGATGAATTTGACCAGCCAAACAATCTAATCTTTGGACGAGTAAATGTTGGGAATGTCTTACCCAAAGAATCATCCAGCTTATGGACGAGGGACAATGCAAGCTATAAGTCAAATTTATGGACGAATAAAGCTAGCAAAAGAAATACCATTCATAGACGAGTTATACTTGGGAAACAAAGAATGGTAGAAGTGTTAAGCATGAAAAATTTATCCTAAAATAGATTATTTAAACAAAGGAAATTTTTTCATTCAACTAGGACGATATAAAATGTTTTCATGAGTGGACGGACCACACTTAAAACCATAGAAATAACATGGACGATATAAACAAAGGAAAATCATTCATATATAAAGTATACAACATGTTCAACACTAAGTAAGGAATGAAAATAAAAATAGACATTCATTCATAAAATTTAAAGAAGGGTAGATGACCACCGTCCAAAAACCCTTAAGTTATTCAAAGCCAATGAAAGCAATTGTATTTGTAGCTCGTCAAAAAACTTGGACGAGGGAATTGTACTTACATGAATCTTAAAAGGAAAAGCCCAAAACAACGAGCACTTTCAAACAAGCTAAAAATAAATAAAATAAATTACTGGGATAAACCACTGGGGGCATCACCCCCGACTTTGGGTCATCCTTGTTGGCATTAGTGGTGTTTTGGGTGGGTTCAATTAAAGCATCTTCCATCACATTGACATCCTCGAAGCTCGTCGGAAGCAGGGAACTCTCTACGGAAATGAGGATTATGAAGGAGTCAAAATCCATCTCAAGGTAGGCCTCTTTGGCATCAGAATGGAAGTCTTCATAGCCAGTAGCATAATGACGATCTAGACGAGTCTTGAACTCATTTGAGCTCTTGAAGGCTGCGACGGCTTCCTCTTAAGCCTTCTCCATAGACGAAGCAAACTCTTGAACCTTCACCTCAAGGTGAGTGATATGAGCTTCCTTCTCAATAGAGTCTGCCTTGAGCTCCTCCGCTTCATTCTTTAGTTTCTGCTCAATTCCCTGTAGACGATTAAGCTTCTCATTCAACCTGATTACTTCCCCCTTTTTCAAGAGGACCTCGTTAGTTAGCTCCTTACTCTTCTCCTTGGCAACCTTAGCCTCATTACAAAACTCTTTAGCTTAGGTGGACACAATGTAAAACTTTGACATGGCCTGAAGGATAGATGGACGAAAGAGAGTTAGAAATTTTCCTTAAATTTCTTAGAAAATAAAATAAAGATAATAAAAAACTACGTACCTTGAAAAGGTCATGGATGGCAAAATGCTCAAAGTCCTTCACTAACATGTTGTAGCAAGCGTTCACCTCATGCTCAGTGACGAGTCCTTTGAACGACCTCCAAGCATAACCCTTGTCCAACACCAAGTTAGGAGGACGTTTGATTGGCTTTGAAGGATGGGTCCTATGAGAAGTTTTGGTTGCAAAAGGAGGAAGATTCTCAGGTTAAACAGATGGAGTGGTCTGGACGGGTACCAAGTTCACTGCCGAGTCATCCAGGTCTACCGTCGTAGAAGGGAATTTTGGAACCTTGGGAGGAGTAGTCTTGCTAGACTTTTACTTCATAGGACCTCAACGAGTGGGAAGGTCACCAAGGTCCACAGAACTAGATATGCCCTTCCTCTTCCCAGTCTAGATGACAGGCTTCTAGACGACCAAAACGATAACATCGTCTTGGACATAGACGTCCTCTTCACCCTCAGTATCACTTGCAACACCTTTCCCTTTATTTTCCTTCATAGTGGCTAACCCTATGGTTAAAAAATAAAAAAATAAAAAATAAATAAAAAAGAGAAGAAGAAGAAGTTGGATGAAGCTTACTTCAACAAGTGGTCTCCTGATGGGCAAGGTTTTCAGCAATAGGCTTAGGACTAAGTCCCCAAGTAGTTAGACGACTCAGGGTTACCAAGCTGTGGAAGGACTTCTCAGGGAAGGCACGAACTCTGTCAATACACTCTAAATAAAAACTGTCCAAGTGCGGACAAGTAACAGCTGCACCAATATAAGAGAAGGTTAGACGAGGAAAAAGTTACATAAAATAAATGAAGAAAGACATACCCTTAGGACGAAGACGACCTAGAAGGTTGGTAAAAGGAGGGAAGGAGGCACTATTTACATCAATTGGGTCCCCAACCCAATTTCCAGAAATTAACAAATAAAAAATTATTTTTTCCAAAGCCTGTCAGAAGAACTACGACCCTTAATCAAACTAAATTAATGGCCCTTAGAAGAGAACTAGTAAAAACCAGCAGATTGTTTAATCTCTGAAGGCTTATAGCAATAAAGGAACTCGTCCACTATGATTGGACAGTTCCCATCAAGCGTCTCATGCAATAACACTTGCATGGCAACTATTGTCCTCCATCCATTAAGGTTGAGCTGGTTTGATCCAATACCCAACCTATGGAAGAGACCTCTAAAAAGAAGTTCAAATAAAATCTAAGATCTGCTAGAAGATAAGAGGTATATACACCAAAACTTGAAGAATGAGAATAGCACCATTCCCCCTCTTCAGGTAGACAAGGTCAAAACTTGCTAGGAATTTGGTATCTACCTATAAGAGTTTTTAACTTACTTGAGTCCAGAGTAGACGCTACCTCAGGGGCCCAACTATAGATTACATTCTCTTCCTCCTCTTCATCTTAAGGAGGACTAGGTGACCATCTGGACAAGCTAGCCTCAGCCCCAGAAGTCATCCTACGTTGCATCTCCTGAAAATCCTTTAAAGGAAAACCAGGGACCCTAGACGAATAATGCTCGTCTAAGGAACTACTATCACTACTATAACTTATACTACCCCCACTACTCTCATAACTACCACCACCACTCCCAGAGGACACGTCCTGATACTCGTCTATCTCTCTCTCTAGGCTACTACTAGACGCAAACATAATTAGAAGAATGAACAAAGGCGAAAACCTAAGGATGAAGGGAAAGAAGTACCTTACGAGACTAAAAGACGAGGACTAAATGAGGCTCTTGGATGAAATGGTAGAAATGAAATTATCAGAACAATAAAAGGTAAGAGAGAGAGAATGTACATATTTATAAGGACTAGAGGTGGGTCAACGAAACGACATGGACCAACCAAAAATTGACACGTGGCATTTTCATCGAAAAATAAATTGATACGACCAGCCAACCATTGAGATTATGACATGTGGCACAATCTGGAACAATAAAATTCACCCTGAGTAAGGTTGACACGCGGTACAACAATTGACCATAAAAATGTTGACGCTTGTAAAAAACCAATAGTTATACTACAGTGTTCTGGACAACCCTTAGATAAGGGGGTAACTGATGGTGAACTAAAAGTTGAACCATCTCCAGTTTGTCCATAGAGTCGTCCAGGACCAAGAAGGTTAACCCAACATAGGAAGGCCATCCACCGTGGGGAGGTCATCCGTGGGTATGAAGGTTATCCATCAAGGAAGTAGCTAGACGACCTCTCAATCCTTAGAAAATTTTCAGAATGAATTTATGTACAAAAGCTTATGATTCACGTTCTACTGTTTAAAAGTATGAGCAAAATCTTTATTCATCGCTATAACTTCCCACTAAGTTCTTAACTTCTACTGGCAGTTGTAGAAGATAAGATTGAACCTTCTAACTGCTATAGCAGTTGTGGAAATTAAGTCTGAACTTTCTAACTTTCGTACACGTTGAGGAAGTTACTAAACAAGTAACCACTCTAAAGCTCACTATATAAGGACTCATCCACATCAAATGAAAGTAAGTTTCTACTACTCCTAAAGTTGGAATTCTTGAGCTCTAGAGGAAAAACTAACTTAAGAATCAGAGGGTTCTTGGCCGGTTCACCCCAGTCACCTTTGATTTTTTTGTTTCTTTCTTTTCAAGCCTTCCAAACAACCACTAGCCCATTAAAGCCCGAAGAATTGAGCCTACTGATTTTCTTTGCATCATCAGAGTTCATTTGAAAATTTTCTTTAATTGTTAAGAAAATAATAGAAATCAATTTTTTTTTTTTATATGATTCATGCTTTTTTTTTCCCTTTAGCAAAATTAAATTGTTTATAAAATCTTTGATTACATATTTGTTTTTTTCTTTATATATGTGTGAAGGTAACAAACCGGAGAGCCCATACCAATATACATGTTGGGCCAAGGGCCCAGTCCAAGGAAGAACCCTTCCTCGGCCATGGAAAGAACCCCTCCTCGACCAAGTATGGCCGAGGACAAAGGGAACGGCCTATCACTAAGGGTGGCATTCCAGGTCACTCCATGGAATAGGAAAAGTATTAAAACAGAAAAGGACAACGGAAAGAATAGAAATATCTAAGGGAAAACCTGTCATTATTGCATTTAGTGCCTTGTACCTGACATAGCCATGCTTTTTTGCCTTTACAACCACTTCCAACAATTGGGAGGAAGGGCTGATGGGACAAGTATCAGCATTAGGAACCCAAATCGGGAGGAAGGAAACTAATATAAAAAAAGGGGGCTTAAACCCCCATCACTTAAGAGGCACCAGAAAAAGCTCCTCAGATTGTGCCGAGGACCAACCGTCTTTGATAAACTCAGTTTGTTCTTGTTTGATCGTGATAAACACCATATTAACTGTTATCCATGCACTGAGGCCTAGCTCTTTGACCCACCCTCTACAAATTTATTGTACAGGGCTCACAGGTCCAAGATCCCATACATCTTGGGCTTGGGCTGCAAAACGTGACCCTACAATTGGCGCCGTCTATGGGAAAAGCTCGTGTGTTAGTGAGTGCAACGGTTAATCATAGTGGGATCAAGTTCCTATCAGCAAGAGTCCCTCAAGAGGACCATTTTGGCGGTGGTGCATGCTACACGAAAGCTTTCGCATCATTTCCAAGAATACACAGTTATTGTCATAACTCAGCTTCCGCTCAAGGCTACTCTTCAAGGTACTGATTACGCGGAGGGGGTTGCTAAATGGGGCATGGTTCTAGGGGCTTCTGACATCAAGCATATGCCCCGTACATACGTTAAGGGGCTAGTTCTCGTGGGTCTAGTTGCCAGGCTCAATGAATCCCTATTGGGGAAAGAAGTCGAGAACCAAGGTCTTGTATGGTCCTCGGACTCAAACCTATGGGGAAACTAGTTACTTAAAAGAAGAATCTAAGTACTAGACAGAACCAAGGTCTTGCATGGTCCTCAGACTCATACCTATGGGGAAACTAGTCACTTCAAAGAATAATCTAAGTACTAGACAGAACCAAGGTCTTGCATGGTCTTCGGACTCAAACCTATGGGGAAACTAGTCACTTCAAAGTACTAGACAGAACCAAGGTCTTGCATGGTTCTCGGACTCAAACCTATGGGGAAACAAGTCACTTCAAAGAAGAATCTAAGTACTAGACAGAACCAAGGTCTTGCATGGTCCTCGAACTCAAACCTATGGGGAAACTAGTCACTTCAAAGAAGAATCTAAATACTAGACAGAACCAAGGTCTTGCATGGTCCTCAGACTCAAACCTATAGGGAAACTAGTTACTTCAAAGAAGAATCTAAGTACTAGATAGAACCAAGGTCTTGCATGATCCTCGAACTCAAACATATGGGGAAACTAGTCACTTCAAAGAAGAATCTAAGTACTAGACAGAACCAAGGTCTTGCATGGTCCTCAAACTCAAACCTATGGGGAAACTAGTCACTTCAAAGAAGAATCTAAGTACTAGACAAAACTAAGATCTTGCATGGTCCTCGAACTCAAGCCTATGGGGAAACTAGTCACTTCAAAGAAGAAACTAAGTACTAGACAGAATCAAGATCTTGCATGGTCCTCGAACTCAACCTATGGGGAAACTAGTCACTTCAAAGAAGAATCTAAGTACTAGACAGAACCAAGGTCTTGCATGGTCCTCGGACTCAAACCTACGGGGAAACTAGCGACTTCAAAGAAAAATCTAAGTACTAGACAGAACTAAGGTCTTGCATGGTCCTCGGACTCAAAGCTATGGGAAAACTAGTCACTTTAAAGAAGAATTTAAGTACTAGACAGAATCAAGGTCTTGCATGGTCCTCGAACTCAAACCTATGGGGAAACTAGTCACTTCAAAAAAGAATCTAAGTACTAGACAAAACCAAGGTCTTGCATGGTCCTCGAACTCAAACCTATGGGGAAACTAATCACTTCAAAGAAGAATCTAAGTACTAGACAGAACTAAGGTCTTGCATGGTCCTCAGACTCAAACCTATAAGGAAACTAGTCACTTCAAAGAAGAATCTAAGTACTAGACAGAACCAAGGTCTTGCATGGTCCTCAGACTCAAACCTATAGGGAAACTAGTCACTTCAAAGAAGAATCTAAGTACAAAACAGAACCAAGGTCTTGCATGATTCTCGGACTCAAACCTATGGGGAAACTAGTCACTTCAAATAAGAATCTAAGTACTAGACAAAACCAAGATCTTGCATGGTCCTCGAACTCAAACCTATGGGGAAACTAGTCACTTCAAAGAAGAATCTAAGTACTAGACAGAACCAAGGTCTTGCATGGTTCTCGAACTCAAACCTATGGGGAAACTAGTGACTTCAAAGAAGAATCTAAGTACTAGACAGAACCAAGGTCTTGCATGGTCCTCGAACTCAAACCTATGGGGAAACTAGTCACTTCAAAGAAGAATCTAAGTACTAGACAGAACCAAGGTCTTGCATGATCCTCAGACTCAAACCTATAGGGAAACTAGTCACTTCAAAGAAGAATCTAAGTACTAGACAGAACTAAGGTCTTGCATGATCCTCGAACTCAAACCTATGGAGAAACTAGTCACTTCAAAGAAGAATCTAAGTACTAGACAGAACCAAAGTCTTGCATGGTCCTCGAACTCAAACATATGGGGAAACTAGTCACTTCAAAGAAGAATCTAAGTACTAGACAGAACCAAGGTCTTGCATGGTCCTCGAACTTAAACCTATGGGGAAACTAGTCACTTCAAAGAAGAATCTAAGTACTAGACAGAACCAAGGTCTTGCATGGTCCTCAGACTCAAACCTATAAGGAAACTAGTCACTTCAAAGAAGAATCTAAGTACAAAACAGAACCAAGGTCTTGCATGATCCTTGGACTCAAACCTATTGGGAAACTAGTCACTTCAAAGAAGAATCTAAGTATTAGATAGAACCAAGGTCTTGCATGGTCCTCAGACTCAAACCTATGGGAAAACTAGTCACTTCAAAGAAGAAGTTAAGTACTAAACAGAACCAAGGTCTTGCATGGTCCTCGGACCTCCTGCTTTGTGGAAACTAACACACACTGGCAACTTTCAAAGTGTTTAAGCTAAATTCAGTCATGTCTCGGTCCTCATACTAGACGCTTAAGGGAAGTTAACGCTATAAACATCATTGTAAATGTTGAAAAGAACCTTAGTACCCGATGATCCCCTCGGACCGTTTACTTTAAATTACACGTCCTTTGGCAATTGCGCTATTTGCAATGTAAAGCACACGGTTATTTTCCTGATTAGTCCTATATAGTTAACTTATTTAAAGTTATCGGTTGTGTGCCCGTTAGATTTGATAAATTCATGGTGATAACTCTTTACCATCAATGGCATCAATTCTAAATACTATTCGAAAGAAAAGATACCAACACACCCATTCATAAAACAATTATTGCATAAAAGGAAAGGTTCACAAAGTAAAATAAAGTCATCTTTTTATTAGATAAAGAAGAACTACATTGTACATAAAAGGGCTTAGACAAGCTTGTTTCAAAAGCTAACTATATAAAAAGCAGTCCATGGTAACGATAAATCCACAATCTCGTTCTAGCAGCAATCGAACAAGTATGGATGGTACCGGCGATGGGAGAGAAGAAGAAGTAGAGATGCCAGATCCACAATCTTGTTCCAGCAGCAATCAAGCAAGTATGGATGGTACCGGCGATGGGAGAGAAGAAGAAGCAGAGACGCCAGATCCACAATCTTGCTCTAGCAGCAATCGAGCAAGTATGGATGGTACCGACGATGAGAAATCCAGATCCGCACACGTGTGACACACGGCACCGAATGAAATCCAAATTTTGTCGCACCAAAAATCTAATGCGACCTACACCTGCTTCGGATTTTGGCTGAAGGAAGAGAAACTTCTTTCTTGTCCAGTCGAAGGGGGGAAATATCTTTGGCCTCTGCTTCCCTTGCCTTAACTGTGTCATTCTGAATCTTGGCAACGCCCTTGGCTTCTGAAGAGGGCTTGGTTCCTTCACCCTCACCCTCATCCTTGGCCATTTCATTCCCTAAATTTTAATCACCACCTTGGTGGGGCCTTTAGGAACATTTGAAAAGCTAAGAGCCTGAAACTTCCGCAGAACTCAAGGATTTGTAAATGAAGAAGAACAACCCCCCCTATGTGTCTTATATAGGAGGCAAACCTGATGGCAATCAATTCGCCCAAATCTCCAAGAATGAATTATAAGCGAGATAAATCTCGCTCAATTTCCAAAGCAGTTTTCAGCCGTTGGATTTGCGTCACCTCGTAAAAAGACCTTAATGAAAGCGCGCCTCGTGTACCGAAACGGCAGGAACGCGACTTGGATAAACTAAAAGAATGTCTTACAACCAAACATAGTGCAAAATGGGCGCAAAAAGACTATCATCACATCGAGATCCTCCTTTCCTCCCATGGTGAAGAAAAGAAGAATCTCAAGGGGCTATTATGAGGGTAACGGACCGGGGAGCCCATACTAATATACACGTTGGGCCAAGGACCCAGTCCAAGGAAGAACCCCTCCTTGGCCATGGGAAGAATCCCTCATTGGCCAGGTCTAGCCGAGAACAAAGGGAACAGCCTATCACTGAGAGTGGCACTTCGGGTCACTCCATGGAATAGGAAAAGTATTAAAACAGAAAAGGATAACGGAAAGAATAGAAATATCTAAGGGAAAAGCTGTCATTATTGCATTCAGTGCCTTGTACCTAACATAGCCATGCTTTTCTACCTTTACAACCACTCCCAACAACTGGGAGGAAGGGCTGATGGGATAAGTATCAGCACTAGGAACCCAAATTGGGAGGAAGGAAACTAATATAAAAAAGGGGGGCTGAAACCTCCATCACTCAAGAGGCACCATAAAAAGCTCCTCAGACTATGCCAAGGACCAACCGTCTTTGATAAACTCAATTCGTCCTTGCTTGACCGTGATAAACACCATATTAACTGTTATCCATGCACTGAGGCCTAGCTCTTTGACCCACCCTCTACAAATTTATTGTACAGGGCTCACAGGTCCAAGATTCCATACATCTTGGGCTTGGGCTGTGAAACATGACCCTACAATATATTTATTAATTTGATAAGGCAAATAAATGAGGATGCTTTTCTAGAAATTTTACCATAAAAGAAAGGTCAAGATTAATAGACAATTATTTTTTAAGGACAACCATTCAATTCCCATGTAAGTAATTTTTTTCTCTATTAACTCTACTTCTAATTTTTTTAAATAATTTTTTCTTTAACCAAAATTGCCATATATTCATTATATGATAAGTTATTCCATTCTAACCTTTTGTCTTTCTTAAAATAATCATTTTTATTCTCATATAATCATCATCCCAATGTATTAAATTTGTCCTTAGTTGTGTGTAGTCTTACTATCAAAGAGTTAAAATCTCCTTTATAAGTTCAAAATTTTTAATTTAATATTTTTAGATAAGTAATTTAATTATATTAATGAAATAAACTATTTAATTTAGATTTTTTTTTCTATTAAGCCTGCATCGCACGGGCATAACACTAGTATAATATAAATTCAGGCATACCAAAGCCCACATTTATTTTTATTTTTATTTTTTTCCTGAATGATTATGCATTACTCAAAAAAGGCCAAGGGGCCCGATCCATATTTTCCTACAGATGAAAACCCAATTCAGAATAAGACAGAGGAATAGGGGCCCAAAGGTATTACACTAAAAGCCCAACCCGCACGGTTATGGGCCACAGAGTTAACAAATAAACAGACAACAGACGTGAATAAAATCCCAAGCTACAAATTTAGGGGCAGGCATTGGAACTGGGTTGCAGTTGTTTCTTACATTACTCGTGGCATCTACAATCTTGGTTGTCTTACTCTTATCATTAGTGTCTTTGTTTTTGTATAACATATTTTGTTTAAACTTTAAACTTTTTAGCTTATTTGTTTTTTTACAATTTTAAAAATTTTGACCATTTTTTTTAAAATGAACAACTATACTTTAACCGATTTATAGCATAAGCATTCAAAAAAAGTTTCTCCAAAAAAAAAAAAAAGCTTTTAGCAAAAAGTTATATCCTAACACACTCTAATGTAATTGTGCTCTACCTCAAGCAGGTTTTTCCTACCCTGAAGTGGTGATGGGGCAATGATGGTTTTTACTTGTCTTGTCCCTCGCCAATAAATAAATAAATAAATATATATATATATATATATAATCTAATAATCTTTATATACCATTCTTACTTAAAATTTTGTTTGTACTCTTTCTATTACCATCTCCCAAAATACTTATCTTTGATCTCTTTTAGCACTTTCTTGAATGCTCATCCCTTTTATCTTTCATCTTTATTTCATTAATGTTGAAACCACCTCATTAAGAATGACAAAATACCTCTAACTTGCCACTCTCCCCATATGCCATGTTCTTACCCCGAAGAAGAGATTGGGTAGGGACATTATATCCCTAATCAATCCCCATCCCATCATGCCTGCCTCACCTCATTACCATCTTTGATAATTGATACAATGTGAAATTAAAATGAAGTTCCTTGTTTTCAATTTAGCACTCATATTATATCCAATTCTATTGGTTAAATACACTATCTAAAGGCACCAGCTAAATGCTTATTGATGTACAATTTTAAGGATAACCACCAAAGTGGTTGCAGAATTTCAGAGTTGAGACTCAAACTCGACAAAAGATAAATGAATATCATGCTTATCTTTTTTGTGGATGCTCTTAGACAAACTTGAATACCCATCAATGTGTGTTTCCTTGTCAATTTGCAGCTCACATGCAAAAAATAAAATATACACTATGATTTGCATTTTTTTTTTTTTATGGGGAACAGAATATTCCCAAGTTATAAATCTTGATGTTGATTCTATTCTTGTTATAAATTGGCTAACATTGTATGGTGTTATGGCACCGAACTTGGCTTCACTTATTTTTTATTGCAAGGCCCTCTTGGTCTGAGAGTGGACCGTCCTTCAACACCACGTTTTTTGAGAAACTTGAAGAATACTGTGAATGTCCAGATTTTGTATATTGTAAATATATATATGGGACTATTTTGCAATATTGTACTCCTAATAAGAAGTACCCTATTAACCCTTTTGTATCTAATCACCTAGCTGGGGTGTACTATAATCCCTATATTAAATTAAATAAATTTCCTCTTTCTACCCATAGAATAATAATAATTAAAAGATTAAATTTAAAACAAATCAAAGCAAAAAAGTTGTAATTTGTAATTTAGTAAAAAAAAATATTACTCTTTTAGCCGGTTCAGAAAAACAATACCATTAATCATATATACAAATGTTGCTTATACTTTCCTCAAAAAAAAAAAATGTTGATTATATAATTTGAGGTGATTATTCATGGAACTTTATAGTAATCAATAAATTGCCATGTAAGAACTGTTTCTCATACAAATCGCCGAAAAAAAAAAAATTTCTACACCCCCCGTAATGCTAACAATGATGAGACACAACCATATCCGTTACCGGTTTTTCTATTCAGCTGCGAATCTTAACATTGTCATAAATTTCTGCTACATTAAAATATTAACAAACAAACAATCATCCAAACGGCCCCCACGCGCTTCACAAACTTTGACGCCCACGTTCTCCAATCAATGACACCACCGACTGAGCACACACGTTGCGAGTTGACGCACGCAAGACGGAAGCGCTTGGGGATTAAAATTACATTACAAATGAAGATAAAAAAAAAAGATAATATTAAATGTGTAAAAAGCGCACAGACAAAATCAAAGAGGGGAGACTTAATAAAAAGCAAGAAGACAAAGACAAATATGGGAGAGAGAGGTGGCGGTGAGTAATTGTAAAACTTAAAAAGGTTGTGAATTAGGTTGATTGCACCGAAACAAACAAACAAACAAACAATGATGCGCACGACACGGCTCTCTCTGCCTCTGGAGTCATAGCATTAAACATTTAACATTAAAACGAACGCGTCGAGCGCAAGACATGGACACGCGTCGTGTGCTTAATGGGGTCACTGTTTATGAACGAGCTGTCGGTCCAAAAGAGCGATTCAAAAGGCTACCAAAGGAAAGAAAATATACCATGAGAGAGAGACGGCGATATGACGGACTATAAAGACAACTTTTTAAACAAAAAGAAATGGTCTTAAGTTTTACCCACTTGACTTAGCTCCCTATGCCATTCTCACAAATGGAGCGTGTCTATAACGCTCCTCATTTTCAAAATTCTAGATTTCTCTCCTTTAAAGTATGTAATTTTGATTAAATTAAGACAATTAAGAAGAGTTGTCTTTTTTTATTAAAAAAAAAAAATTTAAAGCGTAAAAATTGGGTCCAATGCTTCACTGAACCTGTTAGGATTATAATATATGCATACTTTCCATAGTGTATCAAATCTTAATATATCAAATGCATAGGAGCATTGAACATGATGATGCACAAAATCGTCAGTAAGTCAATCATCCATACATATAGTGACTGGAGGTACCTGAAGAACAAAAGGTGAACCTATAGACAGCATCAGTGGGATGCCGGTTAAAAACCCTCCAAAAGTTAAGTCAGTGACTAAATGATCTCTAGCAACTTTAAAAGCATGAAAGTTAGGAAATTCTACATACCTAGTAAAGGGAGTGGCTTGATGTTTATATAATAGTATAAAGATAACCAATATATGTGAATGTAGGGTCTTTCCTTATAGGGAAAATATGAAGTTAATGCTTCGAGATCCTCGGAGCATAACTTTCCATGTTTGGAGGATACGAATATGTAGACGAATCTTTGGCCATAGTACCCAAGTTCTTTCCATATGAAGATACTAGAATGGAGGACACACAAATGGTGTGGAGCTAAGTATTAGGGGTTGTCTGTTAGGATTCCTTGTCAGTCACATGACGTACCAAACGAGCATACAGCTGACTGTTGCTTTACCAGATATATGAAGGCCAATTGTCATTTAGGCTTGACGATGCTTTTAATCCCTACTAGGCTATGAGTACCTGATGACTCTAAGGTGTTAGCCAAATTTGAAGACGATGAAAACGACCCTATCAGAACACAAACTAAGTCATTTAAAAAATATATATATATTTATTTCTATAATTTTTCAAAGAGAAGTGCTAGTGTGCTACATACACAACATTTTCACAACAAATTTTAGACAAACTATTAGTGATTTTTATTTGGGTCCACCACTGATATCACTTTTTTACCTATCACTAACAATTTACCACATAAGATCTATTGTGAAAATATTGTATATCTTTTTCTTTGTTTTTTTTTAGAGAGTTTCAACTTACAACGTCCGTTTTTAATGATAGCTCTATATAATACCAAGACACTAATCGGTTTTTGGTATAAGTAAGGATTGAACTTTAAATCTCTTATTCGATTATCAGAGACTTTACCAATTGAACTAATTGGAACCCACAAATATTGTGTACCTAATATTTCTCTTTTTCAAAAAGGTATTAAAGTTTTTGTTTATTAGTAATGCTAAGTCCACAACATTTTCACAAGTCTTAAGTGGTAGTCTTTTATTGATTATAATCTGAGTTCACCACTAATGTCACTTTCAATCACCACTAATAATCTACTAGCTACAAATTATTCCGAAAGTGTTGTGTACCTATCATTTATTTATTTATTTTCATAAAAACAGAGTTTCTTGATAAAAGTTAACTCTTATTACTTTTGCAAAAATCCTTCCAGAAATAAACTATTTTCCTAAAATAATTGATAAAAAAATTGGCTTCACCGACATCCTTTCCTCTGCAATTAGGATGATAAATAAATTCCTTGTATCATGTGTTTAATTTTGTATCCACAAGACTTGAGAAAAAGTAGGAATCAGATGCATATTCTATGATCTATCCGTGTGAAGCCTTAGAAAAAAAATATTCCAAGCAAAGTGGTAGTAGAAGAGTTTTTTTGAAAAGGAGGGGAGACTGGGACATACGCTCTAAAGCAAAAGCGTGGAAGAGCAATGGAGAAAAAGGGGAGCCGTAACAGCGGCTTCTAGGCAAAAAGCCGGCACACATGAACTCCTCGCCGCTTGCCCCGAAATTCCCGCGTGCCACGTAACCCCTAGACAACATCATCATAAATCTCACCCCACTCTTGGGCGGCGCCTCTTTCTCAGTCAAACCCCTCGTTGACTGCGCCCCTCTCTCTCTCTCTCTACTTTCTTTAAATATTACTGTATATTAAAATATTAAATATAATTTCCTTAATTACATGGCTGATTCCTGATTGATACTTCTTTTTTTTTTGAGAAACTCCTGATTGATACTTCTAGATACACAGGAACACCCAACACATACATTACACACAAACACAACAACCTTCTCCTATCTATAAATACAACCCCCCACCTCATCCATTTTTTCCCTAAGCTCAAAAAACTCAATTCATTTTTTTATTGTATCCTTTTTGTGTTTGTTAAAACTGATCTTATACTCTATTATAATGGCTATCAAAGAAAAACAACTTGGTGTTAAAAAGGGGAGCAGTATTGGAAAGGCAAGTAACGAGAAAGAGATGCATTATAGGGGAGTGAGGAAGAGGCCGTGGGGCCGGTACGCCGCCGAAATCCGAGATCCCGGCAAGAAGAGCAGGGTCTGGCTCGGCACCTTCGACACCGCCGAGGAAGCGGCGCGTGCTTACGACGCCGCCGCCAGGGAATTCCGTGGTGCCAAGGCCAAGACCAACTTCCATCTGCCCAACGAGGACTTGCCCATCAACCACAGCCCCAGCGAGAGCAGCACCGTGGAGTCGTCCAGCCCTGATGCGCCGGCTCGTGATGCCACGCGCCGCAGGGAGAGTGGCGCTGAGAGTGGCGTCGTTGTCGGTCGGTTTCCGTTTCTTAATCAGCAGCAGCAGCCGTATGTCGGCGCGTGTGCTGGAGTGGTGGGTGGTTTTCCTGTCCACGCGCGGCCGGTTTTGTTTTTCGACCCGATGGTGAGGCCCGAGTTTGTGGCTCAGAGTTACCCTCTCCGGTTCGACCCGAGTCCGGTTGAGTTCAATTCCGGAATTGTAGGTGGGCCCCAGACCCAGAGCGACTCAGATTCATCATGGGTCGTTGATTACAAGCCAAGAAAAGAAGTTCTTAACCTTGATCTTAACCTTGCTCCTCCAATGGACGCTTAATTTTCCAACAATTTTTGTAATAATCAAAGGCAAAAGTGTTTTCTCTTTTTTTTTTTTTTTTTTAATTTACCTAGAGAGTGATGGACCTATCTGCTAGTTCGTCCTTGCTGTGTAAACTAGTTAGGAATGTAGTAATGGTTTTTTCTTTTTTTTCTTTTTTCTTTTCTCTCTCATTAAGGAGGGAAAAGAATCAAATTCTCTCTAAGTTGTTTTTTGTTGTAACCGCTCATTCCTTTACTAACGTTTGAATATCAAGTTTACTTTTTTTCTTGATAATTTTGTGTCTCATTTTTTGTCATTTGCTATTGGTGATTTTGGCAAGAAATGAATTTTGGCCTTATAATCATTCGAAGCATGTGGGGATATCAGAATTAGCTTATCAAACAATTATGCCTTATAAACGTCGGCAGGTTTTCCCTTATCATATCTAATAAAAGCCAAGAAAGAAGCAAAAATAAGTTGAGCATTCAGTTAATACATTCCGAAGTACCCAAAAAAGAGATAAATTGTCTTTAGTAGGGAGTAATTAGAGCTTATGATCCTGGATTAGTGTATCTCAGAATTACAAAATGAAAAGGGATTTCTCTTCAAAAAAACAAAAAAAGGAAAGAAGTTTTTATTACTATGAGTTCACTTTTTCTAAAGTCTGTGAACACAATTTTTTAGGAAATTGAGTGAGACAGAGCAAAAGAAATCGTACTAATTAGTCAGTAATAATGCGCGATTGTAGTCTCAGAATAGAATTTATTCTTTGCACTAATGATATAATATATTAAGAATTTTACTAATGTGTGTCCTTAGGGTACATATTAATTTCTATTTTTAGAAAAAAAATTTAAAAATTGAAAAAATAATGACAGCTTTTTCAATTCTCGAGAAAATATTTCCAAAAATAAAAAGTTTAATGTGTGCTCTAAGGACACACGTTAACCGGACCCATATATTAATATCAAGAAAACATTATTAGTGGATCTCAATCTTAACTGAAATTTTGTCCATTATTTAAAAATCCAATATATCGCGTCCAATTTATTGCAGATTTGAGAAGCTAGCAATTACTACTTTTACTAGCAAAACTTTGCCCCCAAGGCGTTGGGAAAAGGAATCATACCACTTTATATGTGAAATGAATGAGAAATGAACCTGTAATCAATAACCCCCATAAAACTTTTGAAACGATTATAATTCAGAACTAGCATTATCTGTACAAATCATACCGCATTGTTCCTTAATTTAAAGGGTACAATATTTGGGGAAATTTGTAAAAACCCACAATAAAATATGAACCCAAAAGCTCAAATTGTGCATAATTAATTCAAAAAAAGAAATCCCAATTGATTTTGTTTAATTAATAAAATTTGTGGGTGATTAAAAAGCTGATCACGGTACACGTAGAGACACTCTTTTCCCTGCTAGGCTAGGTGAGGCTACTCTTCTCTCTCACCTTGTTATTAGTTATAAGTTTCCACCGACTGCAGCAACGGTACAGTGGGCCAGAAAATCACGGAGTATGAGGGTAATGGGACCTACAAAAAGAATTCCGTGTTGACGGGTTGCATGTCGTGTTAACGGTGGACGACGGCACGTGTACTTTCGCCGTCCATTTATTATTGAATTCAATTCGAAAGATTTTTTTTTATTTTATTAAAAATTAAAAAATTTATGTGAGGGCGGTTTCTTCTTGGTAAGTGATAGGAAAGCGTAGAGTGGAGGAAGGAATAGACAGTGAAAGAGAGACAACAACAGCCTCTTTGGGACCCACGCTCCTACATGCTGCCGTCGCTGCCGCTTTCGGTGGGGCCTCCTTTTTTTTTTTTCGCGTCTGCGGAGAGAGAGTTTCATTCACTAATTTTCATACACGTTTTACCAAAAATTGCCTTATGTTGACAACTGTAATTGGTCGGTCTTTATCGCATAAATTTTTTTTTTTTTTTCCTTTTTTCCACCGTTTACCGCGTAAAATTGTTGTAGTAGCGTGAGTATAAAAATGTGTGGTATTATAATTATTTGGAGGTACTCATTTTTCCCTTCTTTTTTTTTTTTTTAAAGTTATGTAAAATACTATTTGAATTCTTAAATTTTAGGGAAATTTTATTTTTTGTCTTTAAATTTTGAAAAGTTCTCTTTCATCCTTAAATTTTGTAATGAGTTTTTTTTTTTTTTTTTTTAGTTTAAAAACAAAAATAGAGATAAAAAACTATTTTTATTAAAAATGAAAAAAAAAACTTTTGATAAAGTTCAAGGATAAAAATTAAAATTAATGGACTAAAAACGTACTTTTTAGTAGTCTATGAACGAAAAACGAACTTTTTAAAGTTTAAAAATAAAAAATAATCTTTTTTTGGTAAAGTTTAAAAACCAAAATAATAATTTATCATTTTTATTTTTATTTTATTATTTATATGATAAGTGGTGTATTATTATTTGATCATATTATTCGGTTTTAATATATGAGATAGACCAAAAATCCCATGGACCCCAATTATGTGGTGAATAGAATTTATGGACCTCTAACTCTAAAGCTTATAAGTCACATTAGATCCACCACATATTTATCCTACAAGAATATGAATTATATAAAAAACATGTATGCATTGTATTTATCACTGATGGATTAGTATTAAAGTTAAACATACCCCATGCCAATTGACACGTGTGAATCAGTGTGATGCATGTATCTCTGTCCTCAATAGTTTGTGATTGGAATCGAATCGCATCGCATCAACTTCAACTAACTGGCTATCACCTACTGCATTAATTTTTATTGGCATGCATAGTATGTTTTTAGATAGATGGATTGATAATTAAGCGGTGCAAAGAGGACACAAAACACCAACTTGTCAGTTCAAAAGTGTTCAATGTATTCCATTCTAAGACACACGTAATGTTTATCCATTTCAACAAAACGCGTGAATTGATTTGTTCGCTTTTCTGCTCATTGTTTTAAAAATGGATGAGACACAGAGAGTGGGAATTTACATAAAGCCTTAATATGTCCGGCTGTGGCTCTAGAATTTTTCCTTTTAACATGTGTAATTAAGTTGTGTCATTAACAAAATTAAAATTAAATATAATTTAGTACAAATAGAACTTGAATATATTCATCAACAAAAATAATGCAAATACATGAACTCTTTTTTTAAGAAGAAAATACATGAAGTTTTACTATTTCTTTTTAAGAGTTTTCATATTTTGAAATAATTACATGATAATTTGTTATTAATTTTCATTATCTATTACAAGAGTTAGACCCTTTTGTAATGATACTTTGGGTTAAGTAATGCGTTTAAGCTTGGTAAGAGGGTGTAATTAAGTGTGTGTGTGTGTGTTTTTTTTTTTTTAACAGTTAGGTAGTTAATTAGTTTTTTTTTTTTTTTTAATTGTCATTATCTATTATCCCTTTTTTTTAGGAAAGTCATTATCTATTGTCAATGTGGAATAATGTGACCATTTTACTTTATTAAGTTTGTATAACATTTTATTTTTATACTTGGCATGTTTGGTAGACTGTAATAAGCGCTGTAATGTAATAATTGCTGTAATATAATAATTATTCTTATGGTTTAGTTATTCTTTAGTTTGGTTATATTTTTATTACAATGAATAATCATTCCTTATAAATAGCTATTCTTCAAAATGAGGAATAACGATTCTTCTTTAAAAGGTTGTATTAGCTATTCCTTAGTAAATGCAATAATTTCAAAACTTAATATATTTCCAAATAAACAAACTTTCCATATACATCTAACAATTATAAAAATAAAAAATTATAAAAAATAACACATATCTCTCTTAAATTTAAAAATAACAAATTTTAAGGAAATATAATTGTATGAGTAAGAAAATTCCTAAAATAAATGTTAAGCTTCATTCTAATGTTATAACTCACAACCAAACTAATGAATAAGTTTAATTATTACATTACAACACATTTTATTCCTAGTAATAAAGATTACAATTCCTGCCGTAATTCTCATTCAATGTACCAAACATACCCTAAATGACAAAACTCAACCGATTGACATTGTATTAATTATTGACCCACATAGCCACACTCATTTATACATAAATAATATATTAAGTGTCTACTTAACCAATCAAATACTTTAAACATCACTTACTCTTTTTTTTTTCTTGAATCACTAACTTTATAACAAAAAATTATTATAACATTGCAACAATACACACATATATAACAAGCTCTTTGTATTTTCTAATTATTAAATTATATAAAGTTATATTGTATTTATAATATACATGCACACATTCACACACATCACAATTCACACAAATAATATTATAACAAAATAAATAAATAATGCATAAATCAACATCTCACACACATAATATAAATTTATAATAAAAAGAGATACTAAATTTTGAGATAGTTAGATAAAAAAGAGAGATGAGATGAGATTCATAAGAATGCGATTAGAGATCAAATTACAGAGAGAAAGTTAGAGTAATCTATTTTGTTGTTTGGTATTGAGATGGGCTGATCTGTGTAGTTATTTGGTTTTGGGTTGGGCTGATCTGTGATCAAGAGGTTCAAAGATACTTTTAAGTGTAAATCAAACTAATAAAAAAATATTATATATATATAATATATTTTTATTTCCAAGTTAGGTAGTTCATTTGAACTCCTTTGAAGATAACATAAAGCTGCCCTTGAATATGTCTGAATGAAGAATAATTATAGGAATTATAAAAATTAAGTTTTAGTGGTTTGCTTGAACGATTTTAGTGTCAATTAGAAAACTGTAAAGGCATGTGACACAACATATGATAAGGCTGAAGCATATGATAAGGCAGAAGGGAAACGACATGTAGTAGAGTAGCTTTATAGTCTAAACTATAGATAGTTTATGCTTAAATGTATTAGTGAAGTTAGCTATGGTTGCAAGTCCACGTGTAAGCATCTGATGAGTCAGGCTATAGTTAGTTACAATGATCCCAAATTTTACAGAATAGGTTGAGTATATGTACTGGATTCAGTGAATGAATGAAATCAAGAAACTCAGATTTAGTTCATCAAATTTTATCTCTTCCTTGCTTTCTTCTTTGCTCTTTACTCTGCTTCTTCATATTTTTCTTTTCTTCATATTGCTTTTCAAAAACAATGTTCCTTTATCAACAGAATAATTAGATTGACACTTCAATTGACCATGAGCAACATATATATGTTACTCCCAAACAAGATTATTTACATTCCATTCATTTTCATTTTTTTATTTTAAAACATCTAATCAAGGTTACTTAATTCTATTACATTCTATTCTTTTCCATTCCCTTATAATCATTTCATTCCATTATATTCTCTTATGAACTCTCAAACTAAGCCTTAATATATTTTTATTGGTGGTGAATTTTGATAAACTATTGGATTGCATTTTCTTCTTATATTTTTAATACTTATAAAAATTTTAGAAAATTAAAGATCAATAGTTATATCATCAATAAATCGTTTAAATTAAAATATTTTGTAGTTTAAAACTATATATAAAATATAAGCTTATAAATCATATGGTAAATAATATCCAATTAACACAAAACTTGACATATATATATTAATAGTGTAAAGAATATACAATTTAACAATTAAAATTTTAAAATATATAGTAATATTAATTTTTATAAAGGAAGTTATAGTTTAGGCTACTAATCAATTTTGTATTTAAATTTTGTAAAAAATATATATATATTCTTTATTGTGAAAAATTGGTTAATGCAACCAATTTTTCCTCTTCAGGCTTTAGAAAAAAATAAATAAATAAATAAAAATCACCTGTTTCCTACGCACACCACACAGGGCGTTAAGGCGTTGACAGGAGAAATGTAGAGAGAGAGAGAGAGAGAGAGAGAGAGAGAGCGGAAAGAAAGAGTGAGCAGACAGGCAAACAAGGAGAAGCATCACAGCACGTGAAGTGGTACGTACGGCGCACAGGAACCACGACGACGCTCCACGTGTCCGGACGATGAGACAGAAAAGCTTCGCCGCCAGGGTAGGCGTGGGTCACTGACTTTGACTTCGCTTAGTTTGATGTGCGGCTGGGTCCCACTTTCCCACAAGTTTCACAGATCACTCTCCACGTGTCCTTACTCATTATAACCAAGCGTCAAAAGCCCCAAACCCAAGGCCAAATTAAAAAAAAAAAAAAAGAGTCACTGTTGTCGGCCAGTGATACTGCCACACCTGTCTGTGAGGAGCCTTGAATGTTGAACCTTAATTTGTGGCCCTGTGTGCTGCCGTATGCTTACAAGCATATTGACAATTGTATTTTGTTAGCGGCGCTTTTCAATTTTAGCACCCACCGTATCCTTCCAGATGATTTGACGGCACCCACCCTATCTACATTATTACACTCTTTTTTTAATTGGGATATTAGTACAATACTTGGTACAATATTTATCACCAAATAACGTCACTGTGTTTGACAATGTCAAAGTTTTCCGCGAGTTATTTGGTTAGGTTTTGCATGGCTCGGATTGAAGACAAATTTTTCAATTTTAACTTACCATATTTTCAGGCTGAAAAAAACTCAATCCAATTCAATTTTAATCAATATTTTCAGGTTGAAAAAAAACTCAATCCAATTCAATTTTAATCTATTATAGGGGCTCAACGTTTTAACTTAACCCAACTTACATGAATCAGGTTAAATTGGAATAGACCCACAAACCAAACTTATTGTAAAAAAATAAAAATAGAAACTCAACCCAAGCCATATGAATTGGGTTTAATTGAAATGGACCCATGAACCTAACCCACTATTTAAAAAAAATAAAAAAAAATAAAAAACAAAAACAAACAAACAAAGGAGAAGTTAGATATCAAATTTTGAATTTAATCAAGATTTTGTCTAAGTGATGAAAAGTTGGTTCTTGAACATTAAATTTAAGTAGTGACTCCAATTTTTCTGTTCTAGTCCATGAGGTTAATTTGCATCATATTCACAAGTTTAAATTTAAGTTAGACCTATACACATCACACATGTATACCCAAAATGTTATTTATCTAACTCATAATAATAAACCTAAATCGAGCAAACAAGACCTGCTCACATATTACTTGTGACTTTGTAAACTATAAGGTATCAATTATGAATCAAGAGTGCTATTTAAATTTATAAATTGTAAGAGATTAATAAACCTATGCACCTTCATTAGAAAACAAGAAAGTATCAATTTAGCTATAAAGCTCTCAATTGCCATACTACACTGTATAATAATGTAGTATGTCATAAATTAAACTTTTATCACATAGAAATTGGCCTTTAAAAAAAGTAGATTCTAATTAGTTCAAAAAAATAAAATTTCTAATAGTTGAATAAGAGATTTGGAGTTTAATCATTGTCTACACTAAAAACTAATTGATATCTTAGTTTGATGATAAAAAACAAAAATCACATAAGCAGATGTTACATATTGAAACTCTATATAGAAAAAGAAAAATTGGCATCACATAAGCACCCAATAATATTCATACATTTATAAAAAAAAAAAAATATATTCATACATTTCCAAAAAGAAAAATAGACACAACATGATTTTTTTAATATTTTTTTTTCGGACTAAAGATGATCATAGACGCAACATGATGATCATGTCGTAGGTTTTTTTTGGCTGAATGTTGATCATGTCGTAGTTAACCTCTTTTGCTTAAGCGTTCATCAATGATTGGAAGGTGCCCTCGGTTTTGAATTTCAAATCCGGGGATTCTGATTGGAAAAGTGTCAACCTCCAAAGCCGTGAGTCACTTTAAAAAAGCTTTGTTTTTTAAAAATTGTTCCTGTTCGTTGAGTTTTATAATTGGGCTATAGGTTGAGAGGTTGTTTAGGTCGGCAAGCAGGCAAAGTCACTTTTCCTTGTGAAGAATTATAAAGGTGGTAAAAAACATTACGAGGACGTGTAAGAAAATTATTAGAAGTAGGAAACCTGTCATTTTCATTACACTTTTCATTCATGATCTAAGCATTATTTTGAAAGGAAGCAAGAACGAAGAAACCCACCAAGCCATATATATATTATAGAGAATTATTTTCATTAAACATTGAAATGGACCTACAACTTTTGCTATTAACCTATACAGGAAATTGGATTTGGTGTCACTCTCTTGGGATATGAATGTGACCCTTGCTCCTTTGAAGTTTTCTCCTAAACATACGGTTTTAAAGTTCTGCAAGTAATTTTTGTTGTTTTTATTACTAGAATAATCATTTCACTTTTCATAAAGATACAATAAATAAAAAAACCATTATACCAATAGAGGTCTTGAATGGCTCTTGATTTCCTTATCGCTTTTTGGTCAGGCCCACCGTGCTTCGGCCCTTTAGGCAGCCTTTTTAAATACGTGCGATTGGGTTAATTCAGTTATCTATTTATTTATAGGAGGGGTTTGTTGCTCATATATTATAAAAAATAAAAAATAAAAAGGGGGTGGTTAGAAATGGGTTAATTCATAGAGTAATGCTACACACATTAAAAAAAAAAAATTGAAAATATTTTTCACACAAGTTGAGTCGACGAGTTTTTATATAGACTCACTACCCACATCATATTTTTTTACTTACCATTAATAATATGCCACGTCAGCGAGTGTCAAATTTTTTTATAAACTTCTCTTGTGTTTCTAGACTTTTCCTAATTCATAATTTGACCATAGGTTCTTGGGATTCTGTATAATTTTAATGTAATGTAATTCAAAGAATGGCTAAATAAAAAGGATGACGTTTACATTCTTTCTTTTTCTTTTTCTTTTTTTAAAAGAAGAAGGTGAGATTTAGTTATAACAACTTAGGTGAAGTGTATTAGATTCTCCAATTAAATTCAAATCCTTAGATGTGTGAGTTTGTTAATCTCAACAAGTGAGAAACCCTCCAAAAAAAAAAAAAAAAAAAATTTGTGACTATAATAAAATATCTAGACTACAAGAATAAAATTAAATTACAGAAGCTATAGAGTATAGACCAATAGGGGGGGCTTTAAATTACAGATTATCTACTTTCGTCCAACACATTTAACGTGTCTCCAATAATCAAATAATAACCTACTTTCAATCTTTGACCTTTGTACTGCAAACGAAACAGCCCTAGTTTAATGTGTCCTTTAAGTAACCAAACAACTTCTCACTATCACACCAAAGTTAAATGGGAAATTATAGGCCTCATGAATATTGCTTATTCAGTTAAGAGTCTTTTAATTCAATTAGTACCTCTTAGTATATTTAATGAGGACATTTGAGATTCAAATCACTTATTTTCTAATCATCAAATTATCACATATTACTTGTAAAGTCGTAATGGCTTCCATGATTATCCACTTCTCAGCGCTGTAGATCTACAGAACTTTAAGGACACATCCAACATTTACATTGTCAATGGACAGTGAAACAAAATTCTTATCGAAGGACAGCCATTAAAAAAACAGTAGGAAAAGGTCATGGTACTGGGACTTTGAATATGTCAAAATTCGAAATACGCCGAATATGACAGACACCCATGAAAAAGAGTTGCATAGGAATCAAGACATTATTTTTTAGATCCCTTGCTTTGATACAATTGAGTCTGTATGAGGAGTCACTCTCGTCGCACTGCTCCACGAGAACGATGGTGACAAGACTTGCAGTAGCTCCATCCATTCCATTGCGTGTGGGCACCACAACAATATTTATCTCAATTTGCCGCATTGTATAGTATAATCAATATGCTGGCTCACACCGCAACCACAACTTATTAATTAAAATTAACGAAAGCAGCTTTTCAAGTTTGAAACTTTGAATCATTTTTTTTCATGTAGCAAAAATGACTTTTGTGCGATCTGCAATCATGCTTGGATTGGATACTGTTTTCTTGATTAAGCATTTGTTTATTGAGCTAAGTTTCCTAATCCAACTACACAACCCCCTGGCCACAGCGTTTTCTCTGACCTGACCAAACTTGACCAATGCCCACACACACAGGCTTTCTTGTTGTTCCCAAGCCCTCACCACCCATACCTAGCCAAGTCTAAAATTAAATAAAGCAACATGCTTCATGTTCAAGTAGCTAGACCTGAATTCAAGAGCCTTTATAGGCTTATATAGCCTGGTTCACTGGTACTCTTTTGGCATTTTCAATTAAAAAATCATGGGTTTAAATTCTTCATCATCAATTATCAAATTATTAGAAATAAAAATAAAAAATTTCTCGAAAATTGAAAAAACTGTCATTATTTTTTCAATTTTTGAGAAGTTTTTTTTCAAAAATAGAAATTAATGTGTGTCCTAAGGGCACACATTAGTAAAATCCATAAAAATAAAAGACCTTATTATATCAATAGCACATTTGTACACGTATCTAAATTCAGGCTTCTGCACTAATGGGTTGAACTGGGGTCAGGGTCGTAACCTTGTCGGCTGGTTTATGTTTTCACTTTTCTTATTTCTATTGCTGTAATTAACTAGGTTTTAAGTTATAAGTTTCAACCCAAAAGAAATATAAAATTGGACAATAATTTTTCTTTGGTGGTGAATTTCAACGAGACTAAACCCATGCATGAATGTGAGCCATTGACGCTAGAAATTATGCTTTTAATTTGTTTTATTATAGTCCTACCGCCTGCGAGTAAATTTTGGTTGTCTTCGTCAACACCAAAGACAAAGGACCTTTTGGAAAGGAAACAAAATGGAAAAGCCTCTAGATTCATAAAAGTCAATCTTACTAAGCCCAATCTATTTATGATGACAATCTTTAGTAGGCCCATAGGACATTATCGCTTGCCATGGGGCCTCCTCTCAATAGAATTCTCCATCACAGCCCCCATTAAAAGGGGAAAAAAAAATCAGTTCTCTATTTTACGATCAACAATCTATGAAAAGGTTTGCATTTGAAGACGTGGAATTGGATAGGATTAGACTGTAGTAATAGTACCCATCATTTTTTTTAATGGGTGGAATTGTGTTTGAATCTATGTATATAAAATGGGCCCAAAAGAAAAATGCACAGATGTACAAAGCTTCTTATATTGGGCCGGACCGAGCAACATTGCATAATGGTAACTTTGCTTGTAGCTAAGGTTGTCCATGCAGATGCTTCCCGTTATGGGCTACACTTGGGCTTCAGAACCTAAATAAGTTGAGCTTAGCCACCCTTGTACTGTCTTTTTGACAATTTCAAACCTTTTCTTAGAGGACTAGACAGTCCTAATCTCACTATTGAGAGACATATTACAAATAATTATAACTTTAATGGATGTCAGTTTTGTTGTTTAGAGCCTATATGAAAAATCCTACACCAATACAAATTGACTCTATGTGGTAGGATTATAAGGATTCTATAGAGTAGGATGTAGGATCTTATATTCCATCATCTAGGAATGCGATCCCATGTAAATCCTACTCAAGAAAATATTCTACACTAATCTAAATCATTTTTATGGAATAGGATAGTAGGATCTTAGGATTCTAAGATCCAAGATCAAGATTCTAACAACCATTAATGGACCTCACAGTGGATATCATCAAAGTTGACACAATTAAGAACCAAAAATACATTGTTTTAGGGCTTCAATGGCTATTTAGTTGACGGAAATTGAAGGAAGGACCATATTAAAAATGAACTAAAGGTTGAAGAACAAAATTAAAAAAAATATTAAAAATTTAATTACCAAACTTAGGACGCATAATTTTTATTTATTTTTTTAATATAGAATAAAGTCAATAAACATTAGAATTTTATTCAAAGAAAGGAACAAGTCTATAAAATAGCAAGGCAGTATCTTAGACCAACCATGCTAATAAGACCATAACAGCTACTGAGCTTTCTCTTCCCCAACAAATAACACAATGTCTATATACAAATTTATATCAAGGAGTGCATAAGAAAAAGCAAGACAATCTTACAAATACTTAAGGGAAGCTTCAATAGCAAGACAATCTTACAAATAATACGTATTTAAAGTTTAAACCTTTATTAGTTGACAAATAACAAGGCAAAAACTAAAAGGGTAAATTGTAAATTACACCCTTAAAATTTGGAGGTGTTTGGATATTAAACTCTAAAGTTGAAGAATGAAACTAAAAAATATTAAAAATTTAATTACCAAACTTAGGACGTGTAATTTGTAATTTTTTTTTTTTATAGAATAAAGTCAATAAACACAAAATTTTATTCAAAGCAAGGAACAAGTCTATACAATAGCAAGACAACATCTTTTGGGAACACCAAGACGTACACACAGAGAGAGAGAGAGAGAGAGAGGGCGGGTGGCGCGGAGCGAGACAGAGGCGGGTGGATTGGGCCTGCGGAGAAGAGAGAGAGAGAGAGAGAGAAGGAGAGAGAGAGAGAGAGAGAAGAGAAGGAGGAGAGAGAGAGAGTAATCACATTTTTTTTTTTTTTTGGAAGAGAATAACAAATTTATAGAATAAAAGATAATGAGAAGAATATTCAAAACAAAAAATATAGGCAGTATATGTAATAGAATAACATTATATCATTATATAATATAGGCGAAAACACTATTTTGGTCTCTATATTTTGGGATCACAATCAATTTGGTCCATACATTTTAGCAACAGTCAATTTGGTTTATGTTATTTTCAACTTACAATCAATTTGGTCCCTACCGTTAACTCACTAACGAAAAATGCCTATGTGACAAACGGTTTTCATTGTTGACATAATTAGGTGGAGTTTGGATAGCGTCTGCATTGCGCATTTGTGTTACTTTTTTGTGGGTCTCATGCACTGTTCATAGGACCTGCAAGTACTTTTTTCAGCAAAAACAACTTTAAAACTCAGTCCCACGGCACTATTCATATATTTAAAAATTATTTTGCTATAATGTTTTCAGTTTTCAACAATAAATGGTATCCAAACAGACTTTTAATGTTAAAATATTAAATGAGATGCTGACATATCAAAATTTTAGTGGCTACCTTAGTGCTTAGATGGCTAAAAACCACGACAGTTTTTTTTTTTGTTTTTAAATTCTTTTCTCTACCAAAATTTTTCCTTTCCTTCTTTTTTTTCCTTTTAGTTTTCTTATAATTTCTTGGCGTAAATGCATTTTTTGTCCCTACATTTTGGGCAATTTCTCGATTTGGTCCTTAAACTGATTTTGTTCCTAGGTCAGTCCCTAAAATCAGAAAATCATTTCTATTTTGGTCTTTGCCATCAACCCACTAACGGAAGATGTTGATGTGGTAAACGGAAGTGCCAGGTGGCATGTTAGATCTAATCTGGCTAATAAAATAAAAAAAAAAAATTATTTGGCTTTTAAAAAATAAAACATCAGCATTTTAATAATAAAAAATCCATGTCAGAAAATAAATAAATAAAAAAAACCTTAAATCTCATTAAATTAAATAATTAAATTTGTATTTTTTTAATTGCTTTTCATTGTTTTTTTTTTGGATTAACAGAACTAACACAATCAAACTCAACAAATTCTAACACAATTAACACCGAATTCTACAGCAAATCAAACCCATAAACTCAAAAAAAAAAAAAAAAACTAACTAATCTCCAACAAACCCAAACCTAGAAATTTTCTTGGGAAACAAACACCAAAAAAAAAAAAAGCCCAAAAAATTCAACAAAGACCCATGCCCAAATCTCCATAACTTTTTCAGTTTAAATCTGGGTTTCGTTTGGATCTGTGATTGACCGAAGCTCCATCAGCGTTGGCGTTTTGTTTGGGTCATCTTGCTTCAACGAAATCATCAATCGATTAGGTTGCAGTGGTGGCATGGCCATAGGTCTTGGTGGCATATGGGTTGCGGGTTGTGGGTTAGGTGTGTTATGGGTCATCTTGCTTCAACGGAATCACCTCCACCGTTGCCCCACCAGCTACAACCACAAACCACAGCAGCCACAACCCAACAACCTTCCTCTTCCACCACTTCTCAATCTGCAACCACCAACCACAGCCAAAAAAAAAAAAAAAAAAAAAAAAACCACAGCAAAAAAAAACCCATAAACCAAATCAGCCACGACCCACGGCCAAATCAGCCACAATCCATGGCAAAAAAAAAAAACCCACGAACCGATCGAAACCATCGAAGCACAGTCACCCACGACCCATGGCCAAACCGACAGCAACACCATCA